>NC_143059.1:47031875-47332500 GCF_052426305.1 Pelodiscus sinensis
TTTTCAAAAAATGGAGGAAAATACATTTGAACCAGTTTCCTTCTTTTATTAATTTAAGCAAACAAGTTTGTTGGTAGACAATATTTTCAGTTTATATTTTGGTATAATAAATAGGGGGTGGAAGTGCAGGAGAGATGGCAGGGGACTGGGAGGGTTGGTGGGGGTTCAGGGCAGTGGTGGAGGGTGCTGGAGTGAGGGTAGGTAGTGGAAGGCTGCAGGCACAGGGTTTGGTGTATGTGGGGGGAGAGGTGTTCAAGGCAGCAGGTGGGGTGCAGAAGTCTGGGCAGGAGTTTGGGTGTGGGGGGGTCAATGAAAGGGATGGGGGCTCATGGCTGAGATGGGGATTCAAGAGAGATGGCAAAAGGATAGGAGGGCGGGGAAGGTGGGGCGCTCAGAACAGGTTGTGGAGGGTGCAGGACTCAGGGCAAGAGGCTCAGCATAGGGGGCTGAGAGTCCAGACAGGGAAGAACTTACCAGGGCCACCCATGATAGCTAGGATAGTGCTGTTTTGGTGGCCGTTCCTTCCAGAAAGCCAGGGCTACATTCCCCAGCTGGCAACTCCTCCCAGGGGGAGAAGACTCTGGGGCCCAGCATAGGCCTACAGCACCTACCCCTTCCCTCCTCCCCCCCCCCCCCCCACACTTCCTGCAGGCTGCTGTGGGAGAGTTGAGGGTACAGTGGCTGGCCCTGGGCTCCAGCACCACCCCACTCCCCCCTGCACAGCCTGAAGCCTGCAGCCTTTGCGGGGTGGGAGGTGAGATTCTGGGGGTCTGCCAGGCTCTCTGTGCGGGGGGGGGGGGGGAGAGGGGGCAGGAAATGGGTAGGGACAGGCTCTGTGGGTGCCTCAAGGCCTACAGGCTCTCTGCTGAGGGTGGGCAGGTTCCAGGGCTACCCACTGCCTGCAGATGCCTCCCTGCCTCAAGATTCTCCAGGGGAGGCAGGAGTTCTGAGGCCTGGGTGGCTTCTCCCCAGCACTGTTTTGGGGCTGTGGGCCACTTACCTGCTCAGATTGCAGAACCCTGTCCCCAGCTGGCCAGGCTCTTACTGGTGCAGCTTCCCCAAGTGGTCCCTCCGCAGTATAGCTCTCCTTTGTGCTCACTGGTCCTAATGGCCATTCTCCTTCCTCTCTCTGCCTCTCCCTTTCCATGTTCCTGAAAACAGTCACATTCCCGGCACTTCCCATTTTCCAGTCGTAATCAAACCATGACCTGGCTTTAAGATAGAATAAGAAAAAGTTGTGTACCAAATTTGGTGGCCCTTGCTCTTACCATTCAGCAGGAGTTCTTGAACATACAGACTCTCACACAGACAAACAGACTCAGATAGGTGCAATCTAAAATTTAATTATAGATTAAATAAAGACAGTTATATAAACTGACCTACAATATCTAATCATATTTAATAACTATTTAAGGAACTTATTCCCTAGTGTTAGAAGATTAGACTCTTCCAGGCTAGGTATTGCAATGTGGAATTAGCTTAACCGTAATTTAAAAGAAAAAAATCAATGAAACTTATCTCAGAAAAGTAGTTAAGCAGAATTCATTGTTGACTAATCTTCCTAGTCATTGTAAAACTGAAATGTGTATGTCTTTGTTATTTTCCTTGTTTCTATAGATGAAATTCACTGAATAAATCGCAGTGTGCTACAACTAATTACTGGCTTTTCTAGGTTCCTGCTGTGCAGATATGCTCCCTTTTTTCATAGCTTGGTGAAAATGAATGTGCATTAATTCTTTAGAATGAGAGATAAGTCAAGGGAATTGGCATTCAGGTGGACAAAGCAGCCCAAAAAGCCCATCATGAGTCTAACCTGCCCGTTCTGCCAAAGAATTGGTTCCTGCTGAAAGAATATTTCCTGTACCTTGGCATCTGGGTTCTGTAATTACCATTTACAGTGTGAGAGAAGTTGGAGGGGGAACATATTTTAACACTGTTCTTTCTAATATTTCCCTTTCCTCTCCCAAACAAGGTCAGATTTTTTTGCTTGTAAAATAAAAAAATATTAGTTAAAGATACAGAATAAAATAATTAAAATATATACTTTAAATAGAAAAGTGACATCAAATCAAGACAGAGTGAACTTTTGAATTTCCTAGTATTTATTGCTAATACATTTTTACATTTCTTTCTATCTTAAGGAGATATTTCCAGCACTTGTATAATATAGTACAATGAAACTATTTTACTTTTCTAAAATACATGCACTGTGCAATTGGTGTACTTATTCCACAGATGACAAAACAGTTTGAAATACAAATCTCCAAAATCAGACACTCTTGTCTCTAAACACATGCACAGCCATTCCCTCATGTCCTTTACAAGATTTTTGGGAAGACTGATTGTCACAGGAAGTTTAAAAATAGAAAATAAACATTTTGGAACTAGTGTGGTCACAGTTTAATAATGTGATGGTGCCTGCAGAGTTTGAAAAGTTTCTTGATTTGTCATGCAATTTTACCCATGAAAATAAGGTTTTGAGGGGAAAAGAAAGAGGACACTGCAAATATTTTTTCAGTTTCTAGCAGCTTAATTATGTGCCCATCCATATCTGGACAATTTTTCAAGGTTGTTCAGTAGAAAATAGGAATAGACGACTGGCAAATGACTGAACATTGTCCTTTTGGCAGCATGGAGAAAACTGCTATTTGCAGATATCAGACTTAACACATTTTTCAGTGGCAGCTCAGCCTCCTAGGATGTTCTAAAGGATAGAAAGATTATTAGTGTGCTAGTGATGTTTTCTTTTGCACTAATTATCTGTTCTATGGTGAACAAAAATCTATGGAGAATGTATTTTCTAAGTCTGAATCACTTAATTATATGTTGTATTTTATATGTGGTCTTTTGACAGCACTTTCTTAACCAATAATCTCAGACGAGTAGCCATGTTAGTCTGTAAGGGTACGTCTACACAGCAACATTATTTCAAAATAACTAGTGTTATTTGAAAATAACTTAGTCCACATCTACACAGCAGTCAATTATTTCAAAATAATGTCGAAATATTGTCAAGTTGGAGGACTTCTTACTCCGACCCATGTTACCCTTATTTTATTATGAGTAAGGGAAGTCCGAGAAAGAGTGCTCTATTTCAAAATAAATGCTGTATAAGCTACTTTGAAATAAGCTACGCAATTGACTCAACTGACTCAATTCGCGTAGTTTATTTTGAGTTAAGCCCTGCTGTGTAGACATACCCTATCTGAAATTTTTTTAAAAATAACGAATGGTCCTGAAGCACCTTAGAGATTATCAAAAAAAGTAGATGGTATCATGAGTTTTCGTGGGCACAGCCCACTTCTTCAGATAATGGAGAAAGGGGTCCAGAGTTACAAATAAATAGCAGAAAAAGAGGGGATAGGGAGGGAAAGAGAAGGGGGGGGGACTTGTTAATTAGAGCATCTGTGCAAAATGAAGCTAATAGAGTGAGCTGTAAGTGTCCAATATTTAACTTTTGATGTCATTAGGGTGTTGAATGCAGCGGCCCATTCAGGTCAGGCCTTTGTTCAGACCTTGATAAAAGGTGTCAAATTTGCAGATGAAAGCAATGTCTGTAGCTTCTCTTTCCAGGTGTTTTTTGAAATTGCTCTCTAATAGTATAGACACTTTTAGACCCATTAGTGAGTGCCTGGGCAGGTCAAAATGTTCCCCAACAGGTTTCTCTGTGTTACTATTTCAAATATCTGATTTGTGTCCATTAAGCCTTTGTCATAAAGACTGTCCAGTTTTGCCAATAAATATGGCAGAAGGTCATTGCTGGCACTGGATGGCATAGATCACATTAGTGGATGTGCAGATGTATGAGCCACTGATGTGGTTAGGTCCTGTGATGATGGCACTTGTATAGATGTGCGGACAGAGTTGGCACTGGAGTTTACTGCAGGGGTGGATTCCTGAGTAAGTATGGTAGATGTGTGCTGTGGGGTTGCTGGAAATAATTTGTTTCAGTTTAGGGGGTTGTCTGTAGGCAAGGACTGGCCTGGGATCATTTTTCAGGATAGGTTGTATATTGTTAATGACGAGCTACAGAGGTTTCAGTTGGGGGCTGTAGGTGATGACTAGTGGTATTCTGTTATTTTTGTTGTTGGTCCTATCTTGAAGAAGCTGATGCCTGGGTATTTGTCTAGCTCTAGCAATCTGTTCTGGTTGTTTTTTTCAGATCCGTTTTTGACCAACTTGGTCTGCAAAAATCTGTTCTTCAGGGCATGCTGGCAGGGTTTACCTAATCATATGAGGGAGGATGGTCATGATAGAAACAAGTATTTATAGATGAGGTAAGATATTCTTTGGATTTGATTTCCTATTTGGTTGGTTATTTCCTGGTGTTGGGAGAAGTGAGATCTCCTGGTTTATTTCTTGTGGTTATTTTTACTTTGTCTCAAAGATATTTAGAACCTGGGTTAGGACTTGAAAAAAATATCTTCCAATCTAAGCAAACTGCAAAGCCAGACCCTAGAACTAACACACAATTGGTTTTTATTAGCTATTTTTATATATCTGATTACTTTTAATAATGTTCAGTTGTTTGTGATTATGACTCAGTATTTGCACTGGAGGTGAAATTTGTCCACATATGAAGGGCCTGCACAACAGGGCTCTTTTATCTTGTATTTTTTTTAATAAAATGTCCATCACATTTTAACACTGACATTTTGTCAGGCAGTCTGTGGAAATATAATCAATACACAGACTTGCTTCACTCACCCTGTCCAGGTGCAGGTAGGAAACATTACAATTTCTTATCTCTTTCCTACTTCTCCTCTTCAGAATGCAGATAGAATGGCATATTAAATTTTGTTTTAGTTTGTGTGTGTCTTACAGGGAGGCCATGTCAGAAAGGGATTTTGAATTTTGTCCCAAATGGGGTCAGATTCATTCTGACTCTCAGTTCCACTGGAAAATAGTTTGACAGCTGTTAAAAATATCTTTTCTCCTACTTACACTAGTTTTACCCTGTTCATTGAGGATCATAGTCCGCTTGGAAAATGCAAAGAAAGAGGCATTCTTTGAGAGAGCTCAGTCCCTCATGAGCCTTGAAAATTAAGATGAGAACTTTGAACATAATGTTGGTTGTTCAGTGGGCAGCTAATGCTCTGATTTGTGCACTAAAATGGAGTGCATTGGTCACATCATAAGAACATAAGCAGGACTCGACAATTAGTGTGATCTACTCACCTGTGGCGAGTAGATTACAAGACAGCACAGCCGCGCAGTGTGGTCTGTGCATGCACAGCATGTCAAACTGTGTGGCTGGCGAGTGCAGCTCGCTGCCGCTTGTCGAGTCCTGAACATAAGAATGGCCATACTGGATCAGACCAATGGTCCATCCAGCCCAGTACCCTTTCTGGCAACAGTGGCCAATGCCAGGTGTCCCAGAGGGAATGAATCAAACAGGTAATGATCAAGCTATCTCTCTCCTGCCATCCATCTTCACCCTCTGACAAACAGAGGCTAGGGACACCATTCCTTACCCATACTGGCTAATAGCTATTTATGGACTTAACCTCCATGAATTTATCTAGTTCTCTTTTAAACCCTGTTATAGTCCTAGCCTTCACAACCTCCTCAGGCAAGGAGTTCCACAGATTGACTATGTGCTGTGTGAAGAAGAACTTTCCTTTATTTGTTTTAAACCCGCTCTCCATTAGTTTCATTTGGTGGCCTCTAGTTCTTATATTATGGGAACAAGTAAATAACTTTTCCTTATTCACCTTCTTTACACCACTCATGATTTTATAGACCTCTATAAAATATAGACCTCTATATTTTCATATTCCCTCTTAGGGTATGTCTGCACTTGCAACCTAATTCAAACTAGGGCTGCAAATGTAAGCATTCGGAATTGCAAATCAAACCCGGGATTTAAATATCCTGCGCTTGATTTGCATCTTCCTGGCTGGGTGCCATTTTTTGAAATTTACAAGCCTGAAGTAACTGCCCATGTCTACACGCGGCAGTGAAAAGGGCGTTCGAAATAAAGCCCTCATTCGGACTACCTGTTAAACCTCATTGCAGGAGGAATAACAGGTAGTTCAAACAAGGGCTTTATTTTGAACGCCCATTTCACTGTAGACGCGGGCAGTTATTTCAGGCTTGTAAATTTCAAAAAATGGTGCCCGGACGGGAAGATGCAAATCAAGTGTGGGATATTTAAATCCTGGGCTTGATTTGCAATTCCGAATGCTTACATTTGCAGCCCTAGTTCTAATTAGGCTGCAAGTGTAGACATACCCTTAGTCTTTTCCAAGCTGAAAAGTGCCAGTCTCTTTAATCTCTCCTCGTATGGGACCTGTTCCAAACCCCTAATCATTTTAGTTGCCCTTCTCTGAACCTTTTCTAATGCCAGTATATCTTTTTTGAGATGAGAAAACCACATCTGTACACAGTATTCAAGATGTGGGTGTACCATGGATTTATATAAGGGCAATAAGATATTCTCCATCTTATTCTCTATCCCTTTTTTAATGATTCCTAACATCCTGTTTGCTTTTTTGACCACCGCTACACACTGCATGGATGTCTGCAGAGAACTATCCACAATGGCTCCAAGATCTCTTTCCTGATTAGTTGTAGCTAAGTTAGCCCCCATCATATTATATGTATAGTTGGGGTTATTTTTTCCAATGTGCATTACTTTTAATTTATCCACATTAAATTTCATTTGCCATTTTGTTGTCCAGTCACTTAGTTTGGTGAGATCTTTTTTAAGTTCTTCACAGTCTACTTTGGTCTTAACTACCTTGAGCAGTTTAGTATTGTCTGCAAACTTTGCCACCTCACTGTTTACTCCTTTCTCCAGATCATTTATGAATAAGTTGAATAGGATTGGTCCTAGGACTGACCCTTGGGAAGCACCACTCGTTACCCCTCTCCATTCTGAAAATTACCATCAGCCTGCATTTGCCAGCAAGTTGTCTGAATGAGTTTCCTCCATATTTGGAATTACATTCTTAAGGAGAGGATGGAATTCTTAAATGTATAGATCTACCTAGGTAGTTATATGTCATAGGATGGCCACCCAAAAAGGTGGACAGAATGAGCTTGAATTTCTATCTGGGTGCATAATGTAGGCATGTTGGAAGAATGGCTATCCAGCATGACTTCTCCACTAATGTTTCCTCTAATCTTTTCCATTAATGTGTGGAATAAATGTTTTGTGCACTGAGGCATGTGTGAATGTGTGCCACCAATAGAAACAAACAAACACAAACTAGTCATATCTGCTAATCAGCTGGGTGGCATTTGGCTCTCTCCTGAGTGACTGCACAAGTGACCAGCTTATAGGGAACATTGTTCTCCACCCACTGCACATCATTGAAGTGGGCTCTTCAGTAATTTTAAATACTTTATACTTGAGTGGATGGGATCTAGATCTGCAGTTCTACAAATCTAGTGGCCAACTCCCTTCAATGTATGAATAGCAGGTGTTATTCCAGTGATAAGCTAGAGTAGCAATCATGGAGGGCTTGTCTCCACTATGCTGGGAATCAGCGCTGCAGCAATTGATCCACTGGCTGTTGATTTATCACATCTGCTTAGACATGATATGTCAATCTCTGAGCACTCTCCTGTTTGCACCTGTATTCCACCAGGATTAGTAGCTGTTATTGACGGGAGAGTAGCCCGGCTGACCTTTCCACATACAAGATGCCATGGTAAGTAAGTCAACTCTAGCTACACTATTTGCTAAAGTGACTTTGATTTGATCACTGGTGGGGGTTAATGTAGATTAGGCCAGAGGCACTGTACTGTAGCTATAGCATGTGTGGTCAGCTCCAATGGCATGGTTGGTTCAGAGGTACAATGTGAGGAAAAGGGCCAGCAGGGAGTAGTTCTTTCCCATATACTCTGTCTTCCTAGCCTAAATCTCAACCACATATTTCAGCTTGGGCATTTTGAGTGGCAGTGAGGGGTGAATGGTAGGGATTGTACCAAAGTGACCACTGAGTATGTCGCAAAGACCGACATATGGAAAAGACCTGTCCTGGAGTCCTTTTTTGGTAGTTAGTGTAGCTTTTAATTATATGTCTTTCCTTTATTTGAAACAGTACTACTAGTGATGACCTGTAAAATGTAATGAAGCATGAGTCAGGTTCACTTCTTATAAAACACATTTAAAGTTCTCAAGATTTAGTATGTCTTAATGGGTATGTCTACACTACCCTCCTAGTTCGAACTAGCGGGGTAGTGTAGACATACCCAATGAGTTTATATGACTTAGACCAGTGGTCCCCAACCTGTGGTGGTGGCCGGGCGCCAGGGGGCGTGGCCGTTCACCCGCCGGGCGCCAGGGGACTGGGGACGGGGGCGGAGCCTCCTCATAGCCGCGTGCCCCCCCCATAGCTGCGCCCGGGGCCGGCGCCCCCCCTCCTCCAAGCGGCTGGGGCCGGGGCCGGCGCCCCCCGCCCCAAGCACCATGCGCCCGGGGCCAGGCCAGCCCCGAGCACGTGGCGGGCGCACACGAATGCCCCCACGGGCACCATGGCACCCGCGGGCACCGTGTTGGGAACCACGGACTTAGACAAACACATTTGCAGTGAGCTTTTTTCTTTGCAACTAGCACTTACGAACAAAGTAAGTTTCCCAAAAATAAGCAATGATGTTCTGATACTTACTTATGTCACATTTTTGTCTTTGAAACATTTTTATAAATAGAATGATCAGCATCAGTTTATTGAAATTAACTGATTTTTTCCTTTCATATCTTTAATTCATTGCAGCAATTTTGAATTAAAAAAAAAAAGCAATGCTGGATGATTTTCTTCTCACCCCCGCAAAGATCTGCAATTCTAGTTCAGGTAAACATCCAGTTCTTCTAATGCTTATTGTCTGAAAATATCAAATAGAATCTTGCAAAAGCAGGCAGGCATTACATTTAAAATGCTTCCTAATTTTGGTTGGGGAAAAATATTCTTTTCCATTGTCTATCAGAGCTAAAAACCTTCAGAGGCTCGAGGAACCCTCCTCCCATCAAACCTCTTGAGCTAGCTATACAAATGTGAGAGGATCCTCAGTTGATGTAAATTGGCATACCTCCAATTAAGTGAATGGAGCTACTTCATTTTACTACATCTGCTCCTCACTAGGAATCCTAGAAGTACATCTGCCACTGAAAAACACAGAATTTGCATTTTTAGCAAAACAAAAGTACTTATTAACTTTTAACTTAATTTTACTGAAAGTATTGGTGTCACTTATTCCATGCACGCAGCCTTCCCTTCTTATGGTTGATTTTTTTTTTAATGCACTTTAAATTTAAAGTGGATCCCTGATCTAATTTGGATTGGGGCCAAATTGGATAATCAAAATATTGAATAATTAGGAGAAGTGGTACATAGTTTTATATTCCTTATTTTAATATGGAGTTGGCTTGCATACGGGTAGTCAGTCCCAGGTACCTGGGGCTCAGGTACCTGGTATTTCAGTAAATACAGGGAGCCAGATATCAGAGGCTCAGATAAACAGAGTTCTTCTGTATAGCAATGCAACTAATACCTAGATGTATTGTGCCTAGGAAAACTAGGGTTCTGTGTTTCATTTAATCATGGAAAAATAAGGAGTTTTGTTTTTTATTGGAGAGCTTTGTGGGGTTTTTTAGTAATGGAAAATAGGATCCCCTCATAATCATACTAAGGATATGTGAATGCCTAAAAAGATTTAGGTTTAGTTTGTAGGACAGAAATGAATTCAATCCACAAATTTTGGATCCCAGTTCAAACCTTATTCAACATCATAAGTATTCAAATGAAGATTTTTTTTTTCTTCTGAGTCCCCATAAGTTCTTCATTTGCCCAAGCATTTCACTGAGACAAAGAAACCAAAACAAAAACAGAAAACAAAGAAAAAACAAACAACAACAACAACAAAACCTATACGCATAATTCAAACACAACCTTATTATATGTAAAATTATAGAGAAATATCCTTCACCAATTTAGCTCTCTGGTAAAATTCTCGTTACATTAAATAGTTCAGAATCAGACTCTGTTGTTAGGACTGGCAATTTTGGTTGCATTTATTCCTGGAGAATTCATCATGGGACATAACCTTTCATTAAAGATCTTTCATTAAAAACCTTTTAATCCTTGGAGACTCTAGGACAATGTATGTAAACACATACGAATAGCCCCTTCAGACCCAGATATGTTTTTGCTGATTTTCTTTGAGAATATATATGTAATACAAAAGTATATTTATCCTAAGGAACGACTGACTGCATTCCTTATTAAATTATACTTCATTTCTTACTACATTTCTTACTGTGGCTTGGTGGCAACATGTGCATACTCTGTCACAGGAGTGAGACTATTCTGGGGCGAGGACATTGCCTGATTGGCCGCAGGGTCATTGGCCATCTCTCTATTCCATAAATATAGAATCTATAAACAGTCCTCATCACAGGGTAGTATGGTGAACTGGCCAAAGTCAGTAAGGGGCAGCACAGAGAGTCAGTTATTTTAAGGCAGTATAGCCTACCAGCCAGACTCTGTAACAGCTTGTTGCAGGGCAGCATGCCCTAGTAGCCAGAGCCTGTAAGCAACCTTTGTCTCAGGATAATATGACCTAAAGACCAGAGTCAGTAGGATTGGGGCCTAGTGCCCCTGGTATGGGGACCCACGTGAACCCTGCTCCACCAGATACCAACCCAGGACCCTGTGATCAGTAAATCAGTCTACCACTCTTTGAGCGGGGAATCTGGCTGAAGCACACTGTGTGTGCCTGGGCAGGAGAGGCCGTTCCTGCACCCTCCCTGAGTTGTTTCCTACTGGTTCTGCTGAGGCAATGTCCCATATAGCAGCTAGGTCTCCTAGTTCCCTGGCAGCCACCTCTCCCTGGGGGCCAAGTAGTGGCAGTCTTCTGGAACTTCAGGTCCACTGTCTGTTACAGCTCCAGAGCTCTGGTGGAGGTCCTTCCCCTTCACTGGCCAGCCCAGGCTGAGCTGCTCTCTTGCCTTTTATGCTGCCCCAGCACTTGGACCATGCCCTGTCTGGTTGAAGGGGTGGGACTTCCTCCACCCACATGGTTTTCACCCCTCCTGATCTAGTGTGGGGTATGTCCAACCCGTTGTGGGCTTCCAGAAAAAAAAAACAATTAAGGAACTGGATACCACTCTGTAACTATACATAACTATAGATCTAAATGAGGATCCATTCAATGATTCATTTATTTTGTGGGCTAAGATGCTCATAGGTACAGTACTCAAAATAGCAAATGAACTCCTGAAAATAACTTGCTGAAGTTATGTTTCCACAAAGGATGCAGGAGAGGGGAAAGATAATTTAGCACTTTTTGTTTGTCTAAAAATGTACTTCATATATTCAGCTATGACAACTACTTAGATATTGCGGTGATGGGGGGTTTATATTATGATGAACTAAGGTAAATTTATGAGGAGGAAAATGTTGCTCAGTGGAATGTTTTCCTCTGAGAGAAGTATAACACACATTCTGAAACCTTATCTAGATGATATTTCAGTGCACTTCCTTTCATGCGTGCGTTGCCTTGATGACAATGATTTAATGAGCACCATCTGTACAACATAATTTTTAATCAGGATCTAAGTACTGAAATATTCAGGCCTTTGCATTGTTTAATTATTTAAATGGAATTCTATAATAACCGGGCAGGGTAGATTAATGTAAAATTGTGTAGCACAATCATGTAGGATGAGAGTGGGCACTAATCAATTCCAAATCAGAATGAAGATGGCAGATTACAAACGGTACACCCACATTAAAACCACGTGAATGAGTTTTTAATCTGCTAATAAGAAACCTGTTAAAATATGAAGTAGCAGACAGTGTTGGGGATGTATAATACACTTCTGGAAACAGCAAATGATTCTGGAGACTGGTTGGCAGTTATGGTGCATATGTAAGAAAATAGAGAGAAGGGAAACTCCAGAATTACAGATCACTGAGTCTCAATTCTGTTCTGAGAAACTGACTGGGATAGTAATTAAGGACAGAGAACAATACTTGAAAAAGTAACCCTGATAGGATCAAACCAGCATGACCTCTGTAGCTTTCCAGAATGCTTTAAAGAAAGTTAAAGTAGATAAAGAAAATTCAGTGGATATAATGTACTGGGTTTTCCCAAGGTTTCTATTAACGAACAGTGGAGAAAAATAAATAACAGGGCAGTGAAGGGCAAAGCCTTGGGTTTGATTGAAAAGTAGTTAAATGGTAAGGCTGACATAATGCTTTTCTATATCAAAATATAGAAAAAACATGAATTAATCCTCACAACAGACCTAAAAATTAGATAAGTCAGTTAATTATCTCACAAGGGAGAAATTTCACTAAAGCAACAAGAATTCAATGTTGAATGTAGCATAAATTAGAACTGTAGTGTTCCTTGCTGACAGACAGGTGCTCACACCACTGGATGGATTAAAAAGCAAAAAAATTGTTGTGTGTCCATCAATAGCATCTCTAGATCTCCATGCTAACATAAGTAAAAGAATAACCAAATCACGTGGTTTGGAATGTAAGCTGATTTCCTGAAGCATAGTAAATCCTTCTTCTTCATTCTTTTTCTTCCATGTACAGAATTACACCATTTGGTAAGCACATTTTGAATGATTCGGTCTGATAATTAATTATGGAGAGAAGCAAGTTTAATGTAACTAATTGCAGAATTCGCTTTGGAAACACTGCATTGTCAAAATCTTGATTCTCTGAACAAAGAATCCTTATTATTTTACTTGGAAACTTTAAGTGTATAGCAATTCAATACAGTATATGAACAACACTCCAAAGAAACATTTTTGCAATTCTTCAGCTACAAGAGATATTGTACAACTCATATACAGCTAGAAGAGAAGGTTTTTTGTAGATACAATCAACAAATATTAATGCTGTTTGGGGGAAATGAATTAAAAAATACCATCTTTACTTACAATTTTGCATGATTTTTGCAGAACAGGCCAGTTTGTTGTTTTGACTGTTTTTTAACTTTTTAATAAGGCCAAGATAAATGCATTGTTTAGCTTCCTTCCAACTCATGTGCTGTTGTTTGAATTAACAGTATCTTAAATTTTAGCACTGATTTAATCAATCTAAGACTTGGTAATAATTAAGAGGGCAAATATGATTTAGTTGAGTTTGTGTTCCTACTATCCAACTTCTTGGATTAATTGTGTGCTTAATGTCTTGTTGGGGAAATCAACTAAGTAGATTTTCAAAGATGTGAATTATCATCTTAATACATTCTTTAATTTGAGCAATTGTTTAATCAGATATTTTCATACTAGTAGGTGGTAGTTACACAGAGATAGTAGGTGGTAGTTACACAGAGTACTAGATCGTGTATACATTAGTTTATAAAACGAAGGATGTTTTGAGCTTCAGACATCTATGGAGATTTTCCTTGCTGCTAAGGAACATATTATAGTTAGTATTTAGTACCTTAGAAGTAAAATTATGTCTCATAGCTTTGGACTTCTCAGGGTTTGTGAGTACATCATGCATTCATAAAGCAGTAATTGCATAGTCATTCTTTTAACTTTTCAGATCAGGGAACATGAAAGCAGAATGAATGTTAATACAGCCAGGATTTTTATTGATACTGCAAGCTATGGTGGTGTTTGTATGTGTGTTTGTAAAAAAGACAACCATCCCCAAAATTAATGCATTAATTTACACCGCCATTAAGATGGCCTGCTCAATTTCCAGAATTATTTTGTTTTGTGTTTTTGTTTTTATGTATATTCTAAACTATGAAAAGACTTTGGTACAGCAATAGGATTAGAGGTGACAATTACTTGTACAAACAAGGAGAACCATTGATTACGAGACTTGATGTGAGAGCAAAGATTTGTATTAATAAAGTCATGTACAGGATCAGGGCCTACTTATTATCTTAGCAATGCATTTTCGAGTACTAATATTGTTTCCCTTATTATGAAAGAATACATCATCTTTCCCTGATTAAGAGCAAAGTAAAATTCCCATAAGGCCCTCTAACTTTTGACAGAACAAACCACATGAAATTTTCAGCCCATATGTTAAAATGTCCAAAAAATAAATTTTACATAAAACCAAAAAAAGGTCATTGTGAAGTAACATTTTTCAATGCTTGAACTGGTTTCAAAATCATTTTATCTCCTCCACACCTCTCAGCCTTCACATTTCACTTTTTTTTAACCTACAAACTCTGGAATGATTCCATGAGAATAGATTGGATCAAAAGCCCTTTGTCTGATTTGATCAGGGTTTGGATTAGATATTTTAGTTACTCTAGCAAATAACTCTTCCACATTGAGGAATTTCTTTAACTGTATAAAGAGAATAGTCTAAGAGTTACAAAAACCACACATGCAAAAAAATTCACGAACAATCTTTCTCCTCCTCCCTTCAAAAAAGAAAGTTAAGGTTGGAAGATGCTTCTATTACCTCGTCACAACATTGCAAAGAAAATTATCCTTTCAAACGGTGTATATACATTCTCAAAATTGTGAAAGTTTTCAAATTAGAAGTTAAAGTGTCCAGCCAATTCTAGATTGCCATACCATGCTATTCGTTTACTTTTACTCCAACCCACTGGCCCCAATGAGATTAAGATTTCCCATAGGAAAAATCATGCATAAGATGAAGCAAGCAGGAAAGATTCTCCTCTCCCTCCAACTCTTCCATGCTGACTCTTACCTACTATTGTGGTGGTGGTCAGAGGCTGTCAAGGTACAACAAGAGGCCAGGAGCAGTTTAGGCTTGACATAAGCCACTCTAACCTACTCTCATCCTATTGCTGGGGAAACATGATGCTAGAGTCTCAAGGTTCAACACAATCCATAAATTACAGCAACAGCCAGGTCTGCTTTAATTTATGTCCAGAGTTACAATGGGCCCTAGCGAGATCAGAATCCAGTTGGTGCAAAGAACATCTTAACCCCGCTCTCCTGTGGAGGTATTGCACTGAGCCAGACAGTGGTCCATTAAAGTCTATATTAAATCCTACTCTTTTAGTTTGCATCTTGTCAAGCCACAGGAGCACCCAACCGTCTGTCCCTGTACCCATCTCCTACTTTTTCAGGAGGCATCAAGTGGGATGATGGCCTCCTTCTCCCTGCCCCCATGGTCTTCAGTAAGCTGCCTGGTGAGGGACCACTCCCTTCTCCAATCCTAAAAGGTGGACTGTTGGGACAGTGCGGGGAGGGGAGGGAGGCAGCCAGCTGTGCACTCTGGGACATGGCTTGTTTTTCATCCTGTTCCCTGGACCATCGGGGAGAGAGGGGAAAGTACTTGCATTCTGTGCCTGCCTCCTTTCACCAGACAGGCGTGAGGGAATAATACCCGAAACTCTGCCCTTGCTAAAAGGTCTTCCCGTGTGTTTCCCAAGAAGTGAAAATACTAATGTTGTGGCTCTTCTGTCCTCGGTAAAGGGCTGACTATGAGAATATTTCACTTATTTGTAACTAAGTTTAGTCCCAACAACTGAATGCAATTATGTTTTACTTTATTTGGATGGATATATTGATAAAAGCCTTTAAATACCATGTCAGTAACACTTTGGAGAACATAACTGGAATGAAATGTCCTTATAGCTTTCAAACAGGGGACATTTCATTTGTTGCCATGGTTAAGGATAGAAGAAGATTCTGAACCAATAAATTAGCTAACATAAGTACACCAGTTTTTCTTTAGCAATGACTAATGCTGTAGGCTTTGAGTGAATGGAGTCTGCATGGCCTACATCAAGGTGCTGAAAGGGAAAGGTGGTTTCTGATTGAGAAGGGTTCTTCATCTAAAACAGCCCATAATGTTTTACAAGCTCTGGAAAAAACATTGTTGTCCCATAAATGAAGTAATGAGCAGGGAGAGAGAAAAAAATAAATAAACCACCCAACAGGCCATTCAGAACAATTAGGAGCACTGTGACACTAAGCAGTGTGGAAAGACATTTAATTAGATGTATTTTTATATCCTGTTTATTCATATAAATGAACGCATCTGAGAAAAATAAAAAAATGTTAATAACATTTTGTACAGGCCTAGGAACTACAATCCATGTTGTTAACAAATGAGGCAGAGTGCAGCACTGCTGAGGAGGGATCAAGGATTCTCTAATCTATTCTTCTGCCTCTCCAGTTCTGGAACTCATGTGAAGGTGAGGGGCAAAATGGTCCCTGGCATCAGCTAAAAGGAAGAAAAATTATTCTCTAATTTCTGCCTGCTTTTAATGGCCCCACAGTGACCACTACTTTGGCAAAGATCATTGGAATACAGTGTAGAGCCAGGCATATAAATGGTGAGGAGCCAGTTATATCAACTTTATGCCACCCAGGGGTTTCCCAGAATCAGAGGGTTCCTTTGCTGCCCCATTAGTACAGTTTTCCAGCTGCTTTGTGCTGCCTTTTCATTTGAGGACTACAGGGACGAACCACCATTGCAGCTTATTACATTACAAAGTATGGGACACTTGTTTTGATAACCTCTAATGACTGCTTCTATACTGATTAGAGCTGCTGACTGAACAGAGAGAACCTGCTAATAATTCTGTGTATCTTAGTAAGTCTTCCAGGGTGTCTAGAAGAATCTCTTCAGCCAGTATTCATTACAATGGTGAACAGAATTCACTTACTTTACAAAGCTGTGAACAGCATGCAAGGATTCCTAGGGGAAGTTAATGGTAAAGACTACAAACTCATTTTAACAGGTTCTGGCTTTATTTGAGATTAAAAACATAAAACTAAAACAATAATCCAGGCTGATAATGTCTATAGTTATAAGATGAAGAACACATATTCCTGCTCATCCAGAAATATTATTTATGCTGTCATGTGCCAAAAGTGTCCGTCTGCTATGTACATTGGACAAACGTCTCAGACACTTCACCAAAGAATCAATGCCCACAAAACAGATATTAGACGGGATCACAAAGAAAAAACAGTTTCTTGCCATTTCAACCAGAAAGGACATTGTCTCAACGACTTGATTACCTGCATCCTGCTTCGAAGACCTTTTCAGACCACACTTGAAAGACAATCCTCTGAACTGTCATTCATGCTTAAATTCGACACTTTACGCCTAAGTTTAAACAAAGACATTAATTATCTTACCCATTACAAAGATAGCTTCCCCAATTATCACCTCTAATATCATTAGCTCACAGACATTTACCCCCCTCCCCATCCCCCTTCTGTTCTGAAATTTGATTTGTCCTTTTCATATGTGTTCATTTTTTTAAATTGTATCCTTTGGTATATATGGTTGTGACAATTTTCTTCCACTATTTGATCTGAGGAAGTGGGTCTGGCCCACGAAAGCTCATCTCCTAATAAACCATCTTGTTAGTCTTCAAAGTGCTACATTGTCCTGTTTTTTGTTACATGTACAACAATAATCCTCAACCATTGCTGCATTCATCCATGATAACAGATTCATTAGAACGCCTGTGAGATGCGGGTTATTATCCATATTTCTCAGATGAGAAACTGAGGCATATAGATGCTACTCAAGCTTTCATATAAATGGGCCTTCAATCCTCATAAACTAGTACAAAAGTGAAAAGCACTATACCTACATAGCTTTTATGTGAGACTCTTGAGACTGCCATGATGTATGGGTTGAGATCTTAGCAGCCTATCAGCTGATGGTCAGGGCAGTGTGTGTGTGTGTGTGTTTGTATGTGTGTGTGTGTGTGTGTTACACCCGAGTCTTCAACTGCTGGGACACAAGGTCCCGTCACAGCAGGCAGCCTAGGGAAGGCTGATGGGTGCCCCAGGAAGGTTAACATCTATGTCTTTGACCGCTAGGACTGAGGTCCCTTCGTGGCGGGCAGCCAACAGGCTGACAGAGACTCCAGAGTTTGCAGGGAGAACTTATTACACCCGTGTCTTTAGCTGCTAGGACCGACGTCCCGTCGCAGCGGGCAGCCTAGGGAAGGCTGATGGATGCTCCTATGGGTCTGTTCCCTGGAGGCGACATGATCCAAATGCCCAGCTCTTCCTGCATCTGCTCCCTATGACTGGCTGGAGTTCTTTTAAATTGTTCTTGGTTCTGTTACAGCAACTGAAGGAGTCAGGTTAAAGCTTAAACAGTTACAGGTTTATTAAAGAAGCTTATAAAATCATATGGTTACAATGGCTATTGCTTTATTTCTTAACTACTAGCAAATATAGATCTTAAAAAATGGTTGCAAAGAAAATAAAGATAGAAAATAGAAATAATGGTACCAAGTGACAGCTTAATCTTTAAAGAGCTCTAAGTCTATGGCTACGTCTACACTGGCATCCCTTCCGGAAAAGGGATGCTAATGTAGACTTTGGAATAGGCAAATCCGCGGGGGATTTAAATATCCCCCGCGGCATTTGCATTAACATGGCTGCCGCTTTTTTCCGGCTTGGGGAAAAGCCAGAGAAAAGTGCCAGTCTAGACGTTATTCTCCGGAAAATAAAGCCGTTTCCGGAGGATTTCTTATTCCTACTATCAGTAGGATTTTCCTATTCCAAAGTCTACATTAGCATCCCTTTTCCGGAAAGGGGTGCCAATGTAGACACAGCCAATATGTACACTTAAGACAAAGGACACATCCAGGTACAATTTTTACCCCTTTCTGTGCCTCTCGACTCCAGGGTATCAGGCCAGGGCCGGTCCCTCAATTCCTAGGAAAGACGAATACGAGGTGGGCGTCCCCATGGAACCTTGGGAGGCCAATCTCCTAACCCGACCAGCAGATAGATGGTAGATTGACGCTCAGAGTAAGTGTGCTGCTGGACCCATCTTTATACCCATAGGGGCCCGTATCCTCTTTCTTATCTAAGATGCCAAATTGTGTTGGTCCGTCTTTGTGACGCCAGTTTTTACAAGGGAGTTTCAAGTTAATTTATACTTGCAAGAGAGATAACTAAATTGTGAGTACTGAATATTCTTTACCGGCCGAGAGATTCCTCCCCCCGGACGAGTGTGTGTTCGTATCAATATGGGTTTCAGTTAAAGCAGTTCTCGCAGCCTCGAGGTCAACAATTGGCGTATCTCTGTTTACAGCCATCCAGGGTCACAGCAGCCAGCATATCTGGGCCTTCTGTCAAGGCATCAAAGACTATGCTGATTTTACTGCTCTGTGTGCCCTGTATGCTTCCAGGCAAGCAAAGATGGATGTCACGGGGGGGGGGGGGGGGGGGGGGGGGGGGTTCTGTCTGGCTACACAGCCTTACTGATTGGGAAAGTGTAAAGATCACTTAAAATCACATGCTGTCTGATTGGAGGTGCATATGAAGCTATGTTTAGACTGTAGGCTTCTTGCACAAGACGTTTTATCAGAAGAGATCTTCTGCAAAAACTTCTTGCACAAGAGCTCATCCACACTGCAAAAGCGCATCGGAAAAGTGCTGAACTTTTGCGCAAGACAGTGTCCAGATTGTATGGACACTTTCTCTCAAGAAAGCTCTGATTGCCATTCACAGAATGGCTACCAGGGCACCTGTGCTTTTTCCTTTTTCCTCTTTTTGTGCAAAAAAACCCTTTTCCCCGTCCATACATACCTTTTTGCGAAAGAGCTCTCTCGCAAAAAGGCATTCTTCCTCCTAGAATGAGGAATACCTACGCTGGAAAAACCCCTCTGTTGTTTCAATTTTTTTGCTCAAAAACGTGCTTGAAGTGTGGACACTCCATGAGTTTTTTTGAAAAAACGGTTGTTTTTTTTAAAAAAACTCTATAGTGTAGACATAGCCTGAGTGTGTGCGCGACCTCAGCTGGGCTGAATGGAGCTGAGGGTGTGGCCGAAGCACTCTAATTTGTTGGTGATGGAAAGTGAAATCTATGTAAGGAGATGAGAGTGGGACTCAAAGGAAAGTGTTGAACAGTTGAGTGTACATTTAAATATTGATATAAAAAATTAAAATTCATGTTCCATATGCATGTAATATTTAACTTTAGCTTGGTTAAAAACCAAATTCTCCTACGGCAGTGTATGAAATCTATCGATCTTTGGTCCTTTATGACCCTCATCTCCATAATATCTGTGCTTCTCACAATATTTAATGAATTTATCTTTCAGCATCCCTGTGACATGGGGATTGTTCATGACCACAGTTTTCAGATTAGAAACTGAGGCACAGAAATGCTAAGTGACTTGTCCACATCATCCAGGTAGAACAGGCAACTGAATATGAGTGTCTCTAGTCCTAGAGAATTAGACCACTGGATCATTCTTCCTTTTTCTGTACCTTTTATGTATTCACTTTCCATGAACATTCATGCACTCAAGCTTTTCCTGGCATGAATATTCACCTAAAGGAAAATTTTCCATTGAATTCTTTTGTAACAATCCCAGTTCACAGAAAGTTCTAAATTAAAAAAGCAATGGCTTGATAACTAACAGACATAGCACAATTATCAAGATTCCAGAATATCAAGTTTCCAGTATAATTAGTTAGAAATCCACAGTGAGGGGGACAGAGGAAAATATATGCCAATTAAGTCTAAATAACAAATGGTCGAGGATTTCATGATCTGCTCATGAACAGAAAGCGTGAACATGTTCTTCACTGATGATGTCTTATTCTGTTGTATCTAAGGGTATCTCTTCACTGGAGCTGAAGGAATAATTCCCTGTTTGAGATGTACTTGAGATAGCGCTGATGAAACTGGTGCACTAAAAATAGCTGTAGCGGCATGAGCAGTAGAACAGGCTAGCTGCCTGAGTACATATTTTGGATCTCAGACGGGCTCATTTTCCATCCTACCAATCATGCCATCACAACTATACTTCCATTGTAATGCTCTTATGTTACCAAAGCTAACTTAATTGTGTCTCTTTAAGTTGGATATTACTTCTCCTAGCTCCACTGTAGACCTACTCCAAGCATTTGTACCCATCTCAGTTTTTCAAAAGGACTCTATTCTTGGCTTCTAAACAAAAGCAATTTCTAACAAAAACTGGTCAGCAAAATGCTTTCTCATAGGATAAAGGACTCCGATAGGTAAGTATAATTAAACTGCCTTCTGGCTACACACAGATCCTAAGCAGGCCACTCTCTCTTGAGGAAGACATTTCTGGTCACATATTTGCAACCAGAGATTGTGAAAAAGTTTACTTTTCTTGGTCAGAAATACATTTTACATAGTGGTTCATAAAAATGAATCCACTGTAGGCTTAACTAGCCAGGAAGGGGGGAAGTAAGGGGAGGAAAGGCCTTTCTGTTTCCCTGCAGGGACACAGAGGGCTTGTTGCAGAATGAGAACTGAGGGAAGCAGAAACTACAAGCAGAGACTTTGAACCTCAAAGTCTTCCCCTATGGTGAAACTCCTTCTCCACTATGCTTTGGCCATGAGCAAGGGCACCAGTTTGGGAGGTGGGGGGCAGCCGCTGTACACTCTGGGACATGGCTTGCTTTTCATCCTGTTCTCCAGACTATCAGGGAGTTTGGGGAAAGTGCTTGCATTCCATGCATACCTCTCACTCCTGGCTAGTGAGCTCCCTTCACTAGCCAGGTGTGAGAAGCAAGCATGCAATGCAAGCACCTCCCCCTCACTCACTGATATTTCAGGGAACGGGATGAAAAGCAAGCCATGTCCCAGAGTGCATGGTTGCTGCCTCCCTCTACCAGCCTCTGGTATCCTTGGCCAGAAGAGCTGGTTGGGCTTGGTATGGGGAGTGGGTGAAAGGTCACGGAGTATGTTACACCCCCACAGTGGTCTATAATAAAATACTTCCTCCTTTCCAGCACAAGTGTTGTATTTCTGCAGCATAATGTTCCACCACAGAAGTCTCTTGGGAGGCAATTTGTGTGCCACTCCTTCCTCGGGGCGTCTGCCAAAGGAACAATGCCTCCCTGTTTTGTTCACCAACTAATATTTAACACGAGATTGCTATTTAGTGTTCACCTGTTATGTTTGTGTACCAAGAAATGTTACAGTTTAAAAAGAGACTCCTAAGTCATTGGAAAGTGTGGACATTGCCAGTAGAAACAACACAGGTTAAATATGTCATGTAGCAGGTCCTTTTGACCACGGCCTCGCGCGTATTGCCCATACTGCCACACAAAAGCCCCTCACAAGGAAAACACAGGCCGCTGAGGTGGACTCAGAGACAGAGCATGAATTCCCTCGGGTGCTCAGCACAGTTCTCAGTAAACGGAACTGGACTTGGCAAGCACCCAGGCCAGGGGCCTTCAAGCCCCAGCGCAGTCCCCAGTAAACAGAACTTGAACTTGGCAAGCGCCTGGGCCAGGAAGATAAGAGTAGGGAAAAAAATTAGGTTAACGAGCACTAAAAACAGGACAAGATAGGAATAAGGGAAATGAGCTGTCATAATACACCAGTTAACAAGCACCTGGAACAGGGAAAGAAAAAACATAGCTAGCTTTCACGTGTGCCAGTCATGTCTGCAACAGGCACTGACCACAATGCCTTGAGGCAGATGTCATATCAAACAGGAAGGAATCCTAATATGGTACCGGATAGCAAATCATAGTATCATCTAAAGCTGAACTCTAATATGGCACCGGATGTCAAAATTATAGTATAAAGCACCCTGAGCCCTAAGCTCGGGGAGGTTCCGTATCAAAAAATAGAAGGCACATATCGTCCAGCCTGGCTGAGGGGTTGATCACCCAAGGCTGCCTCCCACCCACCGAATCATGAAAGGGTGTACGAATCCAGGGCATGCTACATATTGTTTTGTGTCTGTGTATCGTAATTGTTACTGGGCTTGCAAGTATTGCTTAATATATTACTTGTCAGCTTAGCAATAGTTAGTTGTATTGTATTAACCATGCTATATAATGGTACCACACCTAGATCTAAATAAGAACTAGAAGTAGAATTGAGGGGTTGTTAAGTGAATAGGCAAACCAATAACTAACTCTACCAGCTGTTCCAAGATAACCATAGAGGGACTGGCTGTAGGAGGAGTTTTTATTATTGTTGTATTAACTTTCTTTAAAGTATGTTTTATTTGCATGCTTTGTTGTCTTAAACAAATCAGAGATGGTAATTTAATATAATCAGATTGTAGTCAATAAAGTTTGTAATTGGTTAAGTACATTTAAGTCTTGGGCTTTCCTCCTTCGCGGCCCTTGCCACAAAAAGCCACCCCTAGACAATCTTTCGAACCTCTGGTTCATCAAAATATATTTAAATATATTCAAGGACTCATATAACTTTTTAAATATATTATAACTGAACAGTGTCACATTGCCTATTCATACAACAAGCTGTTTCTCTCTTGAGGGGAAAATGAAAATGAGTACAAATGTGTTAAGTAATGTTCCATGTGGCCTTTGGGACTTTGCTCAAGGACTTATACATTGCATGATTTGTACAGAACAAGGAAATTCTGATACCAAAGATATACCAAAGATAAGGTTGACAGATAAAAGGAAAGCATGACGAGGCAAAATTCATCAACTAGAGTATACAAAGATTAGTCACAAAGAATATCTGGAGCAAGAATGTGATCTGAATGTCAAAACTAGAATCTTTATGAAAGTGTTGATTCAAGCTTTTGCCATGGGAAGACAATTGTGAGTTTTCTAGCTCCTGTTAGTTCTAGATCATTTGTAAATCATTCACAGCAGATCAGAGAGAACTACAACAAAGTTCATGACAGCACATACAGCTACTGAAGTGTAAATAAGGATGTCAGTGTCTGTGTTGAGTAGAACTGAGTATAATTGAAGAATTCTGAGATGACAATATTGTACACCTGTAACTTGCCAATTATACTTTGGGAATTTTACCACTGACTATTCTCGCGGCAGGGTTTCTCCCTAAGGGTATATTGTGTTCTGGCTGTGCCTCTGTATTGGAGCTCCTTCCTTTTTACACTATGCATGTTCTACCATGTGGGTGAAGAAATTACACAAGTCATGGCATTGCTCTGTAATGTACCTGTCAGTGCAGCTGCACAAACACAAAAAGGGGTGATAAGTCATTTGTTGCTGTACTGACCTGGAGCAAGGGGAAGGAAAGGAGTATTTACTGTTTCTCTGAATCATGGCTCCTTCCTTGGGATGTTCCTGGGGGAAGTGGGCAGTGCCCCTTACTACCAGCTTAGTCCTAGTACAGTTTAGTCCCAAAGAAGGTATGGCAAGATCTGTTCCAAAAACTTGATAAAATTAATTTTTATATCAGATTTATGACGCCGGCAGTTAGCATGAGGTCATTAGCTACATAAATTGAAATCACAGAGTTTGTACCAATGTTACTGACTGACTGAAATGTAATGTATATTTGGATGCTGTGGCACCTCACGCTGCTCGTAAGAGGGGAGGCAGAAGATGTGTCAGTGACACTGTGATACATGTTTTTCTTTTTTTGCATAAAATGATGTCTAAGAATAGGTGGACCTCAGAAGATTCAGCTGTTCAGTTAAGCATCAGAGAATTCCTGATGATCTGGGTGATCATTCACACTTATCTGAATTATTTAGGCATGACCCTGCGGATGGAAATTTCATGACAGTTTGAATAATTTTTTACTTGCTCAGTACTTTTTCATCCAGTACTAGCCAAAGCACAGATGTTCATAAAATAAGTAAAATATAATTAGCATAACCATTCTGACTGTAGTAGGGTCAACATCATTTATAATTTTTTTGCAGTAGCTTTCAAAGACCACAATCAAGAGAGGCCAAATTGTGCAAGATGCCAAACATATAGGAAGACACAGTCTCTGCATGAAGAGCTTTTAATCTACATACTTTAAAAATGTAGTAAAAGTGAATGTGACAAATGTTGGGAGTAAATGGAGGAAAAAAGAGGGAATGAAAAGTAGTTAAGGCAAGATATTTTGGATAAGCAATGCATGCATCGAAGTGAGGTAGTACAATGAACAATGTTGAAAGTTGCATTAAACAGTTCACAGGAACACACGTTTTATAACAGAGCTGGATAGCATTTGGTTAAGAACTTTCACAGGGACACCCTCAATGAGGAGTAAATCTTGATAATAGAATGGTGAAAAAGAGACCAGTTAAGAATCTGATAAATGTCTATAGTTCACTGAACCTCAATGGGAATATGATCTTAGAAAAATGCTGACAGCTGAGGGAGGGCCCCACATCCAGACTAATACACTTCATAATGAGAGTTACACTATGAGTTATTAAGTGAAATGTTATTGGAAAGAAAACTGTTCAAGACAGCAATCCGGAAAGAACTAATAATGTGAGTATGAGAGAGAAACAATCTAAAATTTATAGGACAGTGAGCAAGTCTGGAGGTCAGCAACAATCTGAAAAAATCTCTTAATCTCAGACAGCGAGGCATTCAAAAGCAAGGAATATTAATGTATGCGTGCTTGCACACACAAACAAACAAAAGGAGGATATTTGGAGGAAGACTAAGAACGAACTGGAGTCAACTTCATTTACAGATTCCAAATGCTGACAAACACCTGAAGTCAAGCAATATTTCTGCTGTTAGAGCTGAAATTGCAGAAAACTGCTCTATGGTTATGAGGGATGAATTCTAAACAATGTATCTTCATTACATTTTCTCTGCTATACTTGTCTCTTGACATCCATCTTGCAATGCAAAATGCCCTGTTTTCTGTTAAGCATTAGTGTCATATATTCCTAAAATAATCTGAAGAAAATCATCACAGTATTAACATCAATTGAGTAAAAGTACAGTTAAACAGAGAGGTAAAAAATAAAATTGTTCTAATAGATGGTTCTTAAAAGAAAACAATCATGAGAACATATTGGTGGAGTTGGCTTACTCAGGACTGAAGAATTAATCGTTTAGGCTTAATTTGTGTGGGCTACACAAACAGGACCTGACCACAGACCAAGCCCTAGAGGCTAATTTGGAGGCCAAAGCCCAAAAGAGTATTTCTACCTTACTTCTTATGTACATTTATGTCAACTGTGCAGTTACTCTGTACTCTACAGCTAGTTTGGGTATAAATAACAATGTAAACAGTGAGTCACTGCTTAGATGAGTAAAGCACCTACACACCTGAACCCTAACATTCATTATTTCACAGAGTGGGGAAACTGAGGCACAGAAAAGTAAGCAATTTTCTTATGGTCACACAGAGACTGCAGCAAGACATGGGATAAAACCCATATAACCTTCCTATGTCTCTATGTACTATTTTTAGCAGTGCAGTGTTCCCCTGCTTCCCTGCTGCTGGGCCATTTCCTAGCTGCCTCTTCCCATCCACAAAGCCTTTCCTCACTGGAGTGAAAGGCTCTTGCAGTGTGGAGCTGCCAAAGGCTTTCTCCATTACCTCACCACAGGGGGAGACTTTCACTGCAAGGATGCAGCCTGTCTTGTAGCTGTTCATACCCTACATGCCACTGCAAGTGTAGGAAAGGGCAGATGAGATCTTAAATGGCTTGTGTGGATGTTGGTGCCCTAAATCCCCCTCGTGTGCTATCTCATGCCCAGGCTATATCTACACTACAGTGATCTATCAGAAAAAGGTACACAAATTGCACTCCACAGTTTGTGTACCTTTTTCCAATGGTTTTTTGGAAGAGGCTTTTCCAAAGTTTGGCCCATCTACACTGGACCAAATTTTGGAAAAGCCTCATCTTTCAGACAAGGCTTCCAAAAGAGCACGTCTGCTCTTCTGAAAAAAAAAATCCCGTAGTGTTTACATAGCCCCACGTGGCACTACCCTCAAAAGAATTTACCTCTGATGAGATGTTGTTGGTCTCTGAGATCAACTGTGGTCTGTAAAGACAGTTCTGGAAAGGATTCTGCCATTTAGGCAGCTAGTTGGTTTGGAGTCACCTACCAATGAAAGAACAAACTCTATATAAAAGCATGTGTGCCAAGCTAAGAGCCTCATCCAATAACTGCTGGAATCGATCAACAGACTCCCATTGACTTCATTGGGACTGGATTAAGTCCTAAGAAAATAAGTGATATCCCGGCAATTTTTAAGGGACATCGTGTGGACAAACAAAATCTGTTAGTGTGTTGAAACTATTTGGTAGGTAAAATATATTAGGTTATTTTTTACTTGTGAATATATATATATAGTACATATTTAGAAATGTCTGAAAATTCCACTCACCTCCCAACAGCAGCATCTCCAGGAACAATGCCTGCATGCCAGCTACTGTGAACAAGACTAGCAAAGGTCTCATGGTGCCCACCAAATGCTATCAAGAACTCACTCTCACTTAATCCTCTTGTATCCTTTATCTTGTAATAGTTCAAAGATTTTCCATGTCTGTAACATATTAAAAAAAACTCATTGGAAGTGTTCAGTTAAAGAAGTGAGCCAGACAGCAGGAGTGTGTCAAAATCTGTCTACATCTCTCTTCCCAATTCACTATAAACACTTTCTCCCACACTGAACTGTGGAAGAGGATAAACTTTATTCAGATATCCTCCAATTTCTGTTGCACAGAGGTAAGTCTGTTGTAGGTGACAATAAATGTGAACTGAAATGGACAGCAGTATATTTGTCACTTTAGATTTACCTGCAGGACATGACAACGCCATTTGCTTTTCCTTAATTACTCAGTTAATGTGGGTTTTAGGGTCTTAGGTTTACTATTGGTGTCTTGATCTTCCTTTTTTAAGTAGAATCTGTTTTTATCTTTTGCCATTTCTAATTTTTCTATTGGCATCAAAGGTACAAAGAAGTGTTATTTCAGAATAACTGATGTTATTTCTAAATAACACAGTGTGTGTCCACATAGCAAGCAATTATTTTGAAATAATTTTGAGGTGGAGGACTTCTTACTTTAACTCCTGTTAACCCTTATTTCATGAGGAGTAAGGGAAGTTGAAGGAAGAGTGTTCTTCCTTCGACTTCCTGCTGTGTAGACAGCGCCAAAAGCCAAGTAAGCTATTTTGACTTCAGCTCTGCAATTGATGTAGCTGAAGTTACGTATCTTAATTTGACTTTTGCCCTGCCGTGTGGACATGCCCAAATAGACAAACCTCTGCTTTCCCATTTAACAAGTTTTTATTTTTTAACAAGAAGTTGGTTTGCTCATCAGGAGGGTTTTTGTCCAGGTAGCCTGAGCTCCAATTTTAAATCAGGTCACATAAATCTCATTAGGTGACTGAATCATCTTGCTTTTAGAGATTTAACAGGCAGCCTTTAAATTAAACAGCTACTAATGCTTCATGCTAAACTCTAAAAAGGGAAAATCTACTTCAATAATATTTTGGGGTTTTCTGTTCCCTTTTTCCTGATGATTGAGAACACCAAATGAAAAAAAAACACAAATTGTTTGTTCCTTAGGGGCATATCTCCTCATATTTGCTTAATTCTCACTTGGAAGTGACAAATAGTCTGTAGTGTCACTGACACTAGCTATGAAGCAAATTAAGCTGTCCTAAATAGAGGATTGGGAAGAAAAAAACATTGGATCTAGGTGAATAGCTAAGATGCAAAGATCCTATTTTCATGTAAATGTCTTCCATATAGACTAATACTTAGTTCTTATAAAATCCTCTTCATTGGTAGAGCTCAATGAATTTGACATAGTTGCATGTTCATTATTATTCTCATTTTGATGATTGGTGAAACTGAGGCACAGAAAGTAAGCAACGGAGTGTACAACACATCTAGGAATAAAACCCAAATAGTCTAAATTCAAGTTTGCTAGCCCACATCATCTCCAGAGATGGTATTTTCAAAAAAGTAATGTCAAATTCTCTCTTAACATTTCCCCTGAGAAGTCAGCATATCTTTAAGAAGGTCTGCATTGCAAAGTGAAAACATGCATTTTTGTGTGGGCATGCCTCTGTGTGTGTGTGCGCGTGCCTGTCTGTCTCTCTGTTTGTCTCCATGTCCCCAGTCTCTTTCCAATGCTGGCTTTTGATGGGAGGGTGTTCCACTTTGGAGTCGGGAATAAGCCAGGCCTGTCCAGACATCCTGTGAGCCGGAGCACCTGGGTCCTCTGTTGCTGCCTCCGGGAGCTGTGTGCTCAGGACTGGCACTCCATGTGCACCCATGTGCACAGGCTGATGTGTGATCCCCAGGCTGAGAAGGTCGAGCGACGAGCACTGTAGCAATCAATTGCGGAAGAACTTTGTACGTGCTACTTTAGGGGTGGTGAGGCCTTCATTCTTTCCCCCCTTTCTCTTTTCCCTATATCTGATGAGCCAGAAGCAAGTCTTTGGGAACATACGCCATTTAAGATAAGCATTGTTGCCAATATAGCAAGAACAAGTATAAGATAAGGGTGAAGGGCAAGAACGCATAAAAAATTCTGTTTACCCTAACGTACTGATCACGTAAACAGGGCCAAAGAATAAGTAGAACTAGATCAGAACCAGATTGATAACTAACAGCTAAGCCCTACATCAGCACGTAATGAGTAACCCCTGGAAATTTCCAAACTGCCAAACAAGGCAGGAAAACTGTATTTAAGTCTGCTTCAGAGTCTAGCAAATTGGACCTCACCGATGGGCTTTGGGTACCAGTTCCTCGGAAGCTGAGACAACCTCCCACTTTGTCCACAGCCTACCCAGAGTTCCAGGCTTGCAGGAAGGGACGTAAGGTATGCCGCTTCTTTGTTATGTTGTTCTTCCATTTATGGGGCACAGCTGTTAGCTGTCAGGAAATAAACTACTTGTGTTTGACAGATACCTGTGTGGTGTCCTTTGTACCTTGAGAGCCCAATGTCGGACCTGAGACTTACTCTTGCCAACTACAAGCATGCAGCAAACCCTTGTCACCCGCCACCTCCACCCATGTGTATCTAGGGAAAATAATGGCATCTGAGGGGCCTTCCCTTGCTTTGAATGATGCTCTGGAGACATCTTGGGTAGGAGTAATGTCTCCAGGGCAAGCATGAACTCGTAGCTGGAAAGCATCAAGCTAGTGCTGGCCTCATCTGGCTCCTCCTCGTCCTTGCTGGCTCTACCTCCTGGGAAGGCAACGATGGGCATCTCCAGCCCTGAGTCCACAAAGGAGGAGGGGAGGGACTAACCCACCCCCCAGGATGTGGTGGATCTGGGCATAATATGGGCAGGTGCCACCCCAGAGCAGGAACTGCTCCCTGGCCTTGGTATAGACCTGCCTAAGTTCTTTAACTTTTCATGTGCACCTGCTCCTGGGTGTGGATGTGGCCCTTGGTGGCCAGGCTGTTGGCCATCCAGCCATAGACATCCTCGTTCCTGCATCAGAGATCCTGGAGGTTTGCCTCCTCTACCCAGACCGAGGTCCAGGATCTCCACACCAGACCAGGAAGGAGCATTCCTCTTCTGTCCCCAGGCAGGGTCTTAGAAGCTAGCTGCTGGCTCCCTTGCAGCCACAGAGGGCTCTGTGGGAGCAACGGGGTCTGGCAGCTGATCCGGTAGCTGCTGTGTGGCTCAGGGCTGTCAGGGCCTGCTGTGTACCACACACTGTTTCCCCTGAGGCTGCAGCTTCAGGGCTGCAGGAGAAGGAAGCTTTAGAGTTCTTATGAGAGTGGACAGAGTGGGCAGCAGGGCACTTGTAAGAGTTCCTGGAGGGCTCTTATTTTGAAATAATTCCAGCTTGCTTGTCTACACACAACCTATTCCGAAATAGCTATTTCGGAATAGGCCTTATTCCTTGTACAGAATCCGGAGTAAGACGCCCGTTATTTTGATATTATTTTGAAATACAGGCAGTCCCCAGGTTACATGGATCTGACTTACAAACAGGGTGAGGCAACCCCGCACTAGCTGCTCCCCCCAGCAGACCAGGGAGACGCAAAGCTAGCGCCCCCCCCCCCCCCCCCAGCAGACCAGGGAGACGCGGAGCGGCTTTTCTCAGCAGACACCTCAGCTTGAGAATAAAGGACTGAGGGAAGTGAGATGTGGGAGAATAAAACTGAGCTCTGGAGAAATGTGTGGCTAGAGTTTCCCCTACAATATGTACCAGTTCCGACTTACATACAAATTCAACTTAAGAACAAACCTACAGTCCCTATCTTGTACGTAACCCGGGGACTACCTGTAATGGGCTTGCTGTATAGATGCCTGCATAGTTATTTTGGTCCATTATTCTGGAATAACGCTGTTGTGTAGATGTGCCCGAAGAAACTGAGTTGAGTATCAGCCTGTGGATAATCTGGGCTGATTGAGAGAATAAACCCATCTTCACTACAAAAGTATGAGACATGTATCCTAATGTATTTGGGAACTTCTCTAAGAACACATTGTGTATGCTATGGTGAAACTGAGCTGTAACTGGTAGAAAGCAATATTGTTGTAGAATTATCCAATAGTGTTAACATGGAAGTAGTACAGGATATTCAATTGCTTTTTACAAACTATTATTTGTGTTTGGCAATATGCTCTGACAAGCACATATTAGTGAAAAATGAAACAAGATGTGAACAGTAAATTGCTTGTAGAAAAAAAGAGATTTTCAGCTCACAAAGCTGTTCATGTTTTAAAAATTATTATAGTATTGAAGGCAAACAGATAATGATGTGAAGTGTGTAAGATTGTTAGGTTTGTACAATTTCTAGTTCTCTTGCTCCCTTTGGCCGAGGAATGGATTAAGGTCAAAGACTTAATGTGCTCATTTTAAATTTGTTTCCAGCTAAGCTTCATAGCTCACCATATAAGTACAAAGATGTTGTTATAGAGAAATGGATTTTGGGAGAAGTTGTCTAGGTATGTTTCATTTTTGTATTTATTAAGGAGGATTTGTCCACACAGATCCTCTTATAGCTATGTCCATTCATCAAGAAGAAGGTCTGGTCCAGTGTTTCTGTATTTGAGTGCAATGCTTTCTAAGAGAAACTTCCATTGTTTTGATTTCCTGTAAATTGAGGTACTTAAGGCTAGAAAGTTTCCACATTCCTATCCATGTTCTGAACATCTCAGAATGTGGAAATTTGTGCTACAAAATCATGCTCTTTAGCACTCTTTTGTTCTTCTCCTGAATTTGGAAGTTTATTGAAAAGTGAGTTATGATTATATATATATATATATATAATTTAAAACAATCAAGATTGAAAGATTTGCTTAGACTGGAAACATTTTCAAACTAATAAGGATATAAAATAAGTTGTAAAAAAATCATGTCTTCAGAATCATTGAATCCTCCTCTATCTTGTATTTCTCAACCAGCAGTCAAGCCTCCAGCTTATTTCTTGTTGGGAAATATAATAAATCTTTATATCCCCAAAGCCTTTAAATTATTCACTATGCTTACTTCTCTTCTTCTGAAGAGAGATTATCCTTTTTAATTGGAAATCTCCTATTATTTGTATCTGAAATGTTTGAAAGTACAAGTGTAAGCTCAGGCACTATTAATAGCCATTCTGCCAGCAAGCATAATAAAGGATGAGGTTGCATGAAAGCTATTCATTGCAAGGCATATTAACCCAGTCAGTTTAATTAATCATGTTCAAAACACAAAATAGTGTAACAAAAGTCCTGTTTTTTAATTTTTATTGAACGTTTTTCTAACTTTCATTCTTTTTTCTCATCTAGGAGTGGATGCAGAGCCATAATTGTAAAACTGCCATTTCTACAGAAAGCAGGATTTTCTGCATTATGCTTAAGAATATGGTAGTTTACGTATGTGCAGAAATATTATCAAGAGTTTATCAAGAACATGAATTAACTTGCAGTATTGCATCATTAACCCAAGTATCCTATATCAGTGCTATATCAATGTTGATTAATGATGCAAATATGAGTTCTGCTATAAAGGCTACTACTTGAGAGGACAGAGAAAAGTGACGTATTGGACTACCATGCAGCAAAATACATGAATATGGCAACTCTCCACTTACATAAGAACATTAGAAAGGCCATACTGGGTCAGACCAAAGATCGATCTAGCCCAGTATCCTGTCTTCCAATAGTTGTCAATGGCAGGTGCCCCAGAGGGAATGAACAGAACAGGTAATCATCAGGTGATTCATCCCCTGTTGCCCATTTCCAGCTTCTGGCAAAGAAAGGCTAGCGGTGTCATCCCTATCCATCCTAGCTAATAGCCATTAGTGGATCAATCCTCCATTACTATATCTACCATATATACTCAATCATAAGCCCTTTTTTGGTAAAAAAATAATGCTGTAAAGAATAGGGGTCAGCTTATGAACAGGTCAATGTGTTTTACTGTTTTTTTAACTTGTGTGGAGTGGGCAAACTTCAGTTCCTAGCTCAGTAGGGTAAACCACTGATGTGCCAGGACATTTTATGTACCGGGAGTGTCTGCAGGAATGGGGCCCCTCAGCTCCCAGTGGTTGCTGTTCACTGTTCTGGGTTAATGGGAGTGTTGAGAAGTAGCAGCCAGCATATCCCTTCACTCATGCTGCTTCCTGAGTTCCCATTGGCTGGGATCAGCGAACAGCAGCCAATGGGAGCTGAGAGGCTCCATGCCTGCAGACACTCCATGTACACACATATCCCAGCATGCCAGCAGTTTGCCCTGCTGGTCTAGGAACTGGCCATGCTGCGGACTCTGCTGTACAGGCAGTCCCCGAGTTACGCGGATCCGACTTATGTCGGATCCGCACTTACGAACGGGGCTCTCTCCCTGGTCTCCAGCAGACCAGGGAGAGGAAGCAAAGCGGCGAAACACGCGGGCAGCGGGCAGTCCAGACGCATCTGGGCTGACCTCTGCCTGCGTGCTCCGGGGCTTTGCTCTGCTTTGCTCCCCATCCCCCTGGTCTGCAGACCAGGGGGATGGGGAGCAAAGCGGCGGAACACGCGGGCAGCCCAGACACGTCTGGGCTGCCCGCTGCCCGCGTGTTCCGCCGCTTTGCTCTCCATCCCCCTGGTCTGCAGACCAGGGGGACGGGGAGCAAGGCAGAGCAAAGCCCCGGAGCACGTGGGCAGCGGACAGCCCAGACGCTGGTCAGTTTCAGCAGCGGCTGAATCAGGACGCCTGGGGCAGAGCAGCTTGGGTGCTGCTGGGTTGGTCCAGTGGCAGTGCTACTGGACCAACCCAGCAGCACCGGGGATTCCTGGAATCAGCCGCTGATCAGTTTCAGCAGCAGCTGACTTGGGGATGCCTGGGGTTCTTAAGTTGAATCTGTATGTAAGTCAGAACTGGTGTCCAGATTCAGCCGCTGTTGAAACTGATCAGTTTCAGCAGGGGCTGAATCTGGGCGCCAGTTCCGACTTACATACAGATTCAACTTAAGAACAAACCTACAGTCCCTATCTTGTACGTAACCCGGGGACTGCCTGTATTTTAAAAATTGGAGTCAGAAGAAACGCACAAGTTTTGTGCAATCTAATAAAAATCCTGTTATAATAATTGAACAAATATGTATTCATGAACTTTCAAAATGACAGTCCATGTTTTAACATCTCATATCATTCTTATGCACTTATTTAAAGCCTTAAAAATCTTCCAACTCTGAATCAGTTTCCAATTCAGCAAACAGTTGATTAAACTCTGCTTCAGTCATAACTGCTCCTGTATGGTCATCATAGATGTCAACAGTGTCATCATCAGACTCAGATTCCTTCTCAGCCTCCACTGTGTTGTCAGCAAATATGGTGTTGTCTTCTGACCCATCAAGTGCATTGCTGATACAGCATATCGTAAATCATTTTTCTATCATTTCCAAGGGAATGGACTCCCACACATATTTGACCCCCTGGGAAACAGATTGATTTTGGGCTTCCTAAAATTCCTGCCTTTTCTCATCTTCTCCATGCCTGAGTACTGGGACAGTTACCTCAGCTGTCTCCACATGAATACTATTCAGGAATTGCTCGTGGATTTGAATGCTCTTCAATCTAACCACCTCCTCCTGTAGCTCTCCCACTTGCTGCCTGAGAGATTCCACCAGCAGGCACCATTCACACCTGAGCCTGGTTATCAGTAAGTGGGAATTACAAGCCACAGTCCCTGCAAAACCACACCAGGATCTGGGTAGAGGCATCCATGGTCAAATCCTCTGTCTGGTTGCAGACTCAGGCGGACGAGACAGAAGCAGTGCTGACACAGGTGTTGCAGGTCTTCCTGACCGTAGTAGGCCTCCCTCTTTCAAGCTTCCTTTTAAATTCTGCAGCTCCCTGTCCATTTCACTCCCCTGGTCACTCTGCCTCTGAATCCTTTTTGATTTATCAACATCCTTCTGGAATTGTAGACCCAGAACTGGACATAGTATTCAGGTAGCGGTCACATCAGTGTCAAATACAGAGTTATTACAACTTTCCTACTCAATATTCTTTTTATGTGTTCATCGACATCAAGTACAATGGGCGGAGGAAGGCTAAGCCTTTTCTGCCATTGCCCACTGATGGATGTTTGGGCTGCAATAGCCTTACCACTTCACCACCATCCCTCTGGAAGTCCCCACTACTCATTTTATCCCTCCTCCTCATGGAAAGAGGAGTGAGGAGAAATGCAGCAAGACAGCAGGTGGCTGGCCATGGGTGCCTGGCAGGGAATTGGCCAGGTGCTGTGGCTGGCCCAGTGGTAGTGAGGATGGTAGATTAGGTGTGTGGTGCATTGGCCTGGCATTCAGAGGGCCAGAAGCCCAGGGCTTGAAAGGGGGTCTAATGGCTCAATCTGGTGCTTGAGGAAAGAGGAGGGGCTGGTGGCATGGTCAGGGCATGAAGGGGAAGCTGACAACTTGGGCCAGAGCTTGGGGACGGGGCAAAGGTGTGCAAATGGGTGGCTGCTGGTGCTGCCCAGGGCTCGAAGGAAGGACCATTGGCATGGCTTAGGGCTCGGGGGAAGGACCAGTGGCATAGCCCAAAACTCGATGGGGGGCAATGCTCAGAGAGCACCGTATTTGCAAGTACTTGGCCTGGGGCTAGGACTCAGGGGATGCTGGTTTGGGTTGGCACTGGAGCTGGTCCAGCACTTGAGAGGCCCAGCAACTTGACTTGGGGCTGGTGGATTGGCCTGGTGCTAGAGCCGTCCTGGCTCAGCTGGTGGAGATTCAGGGGTGGGGATGCCAACAACTCAGCTGAAGCTCACAGTGAGGCTCAGCCCAGTGCTGGGACTGGGCTGGTGGCTTGGCCCAGTGTGGCTTGGGCAGGCAGACTGGGGATTCCCTGGTCTCAGAGGTGAGGGGCCTTAAGTCTCCTCCTATTAAGGGGTGGAGGAGTTTTCTGGTCTCTGGTGTATGGACAGAAGGGTATTGGGTGGAAGGGGTGGGGGTAGGGCTGGCAGGCTAGCCTCCCCATAGCATATTGTATTGGGCCTTTTCACCACAAGTGTGTCACTGGGAGCTCATGATCTTTTCAAAGTCATTGCCTTCTGAATAGAGTCCCCAATCTCTGTGGGGTTGACATTCATTGTTCCTAGATGTACAACTGTACATTTGATTTCATTAAAACATTCCTCAATCTTACCAAGCAATCCAGGTCACTCTGTATCAGTGATCTCCCCACTTTATTATTTACCTCTTCTCCATTCTTTGTGTCATCTGTAAACTTTATCAGTGATGTGTTTTTCTCAGATCACTGATACAAAATTTCAAATCAATGTTCTATAGCACTTTTAAGTCACGGAATTTCCAACTCTCACTTATAAACTTTACTAAACATTGTTTCTACTCTATTTTTCTGCACTTATTCTTTTGTTTTCCAGGCCACTACAGAGATTATAGTGGCATAGCTACAGTGCCATATTTATGCTGGCATAACACTATAATATAAAAGCAGCCAATAATGGTGAAGGAATTTTTCCATTGCTGTGGGATCACCACCTCTTTGAGGGTATGTCTACACTACAAAGATAATTCAAACTAACAGAAGTTAGTTCGAATTAATTTGATAGGCGCTACACATACAAACCGCTAGTTTGAACTTAATTCGAACTAGCGGAGCGCTTAATTCGAACTAGGTAAACCTCATTCTACGAGGACTAACGCCTAGTTCGAATTAAGCAGTTCGAATTACGGGCTGTGTAGCCACTTAATCCGAACTAGTGGGAGGTTAGCCCTCCCCAGCTTGCCCTGGTGGCCACTCTGGGCACTACCAGGGAAACTCGTCTGTCCCCCTCCCGGCCCAGGAGCCCTTAAAGGGGCATGGGCTGGCTACGGTGCCCGTGCCAGGTGCAAGCCTGCCAGCACCCAGCCAGCAGACCCTGCATCTGGCACGGCACGAACCAGCTACCTGCTACCACCCCGCCCTCCGCCTCTTCCCGGGACCAGGCTGGCAGCTCCCGGGAGCCTGCCCAGGTCCGCAAGAGGCGGGCACCCACCTGGTCTGGTGCGGAGATCGTGCATCTCATCCACGACGTCCGCACTAGGCACAGGAAAGTGGCCATCTAGGGCAGGAGAGCTGCCAGCCTGGCCACCCAGGAGCAGGTTTGCATGAAAATCAAGGTGGTCCAGTGAGACCCCGACCCTGAGCCCTGAGCTTAGAATGGCCATACTGGGTCAGAACAAGGGTCCATCTAGCCCAGTAGCCTGTCTGCTGACAGTGGCCAACATCAGGTACCCCAGAGGGGATGGACCAAAGACAATGACCAAGCCATTTGTCTCGTGCCATCCATCTCCAGCCTTCCACAAACAGAGGCCAGGGACACCATTTCTACCCCCTGGCTAATACCACTCCATGGACCCAACCTCCATGAATTTATCTAACTTCTCTTTAAACTCTGTTATAGTTCTAGCCTTCACCGCCTCCTGCAGCAAGGAGTTCCACAGGTTGACTATTTGTGAAGAAGAACTTTCTGTTATTAGTTTGAAGCCTGCTACCCATTCATTTCATTTGGTGTCCTCTAGTCCTTCTATTATGGGAACTAATGAAGAACTTTTCTTTATGCACCCTCTCCACACCACTCATGCTTTTATAGACCTCTATCATATCCCCCCTCAGTCTCCTCTTTTCTATGCTGAAAAGTCCCAGTCTCTTTAGCCTCTCTTCATAATGGGACCTGTTCCAAACCCCTGATCATTTTAGTTGCCCTCCCCTCTCCCACCTCCTTTTCCCAGTCTCCCCAAGTTTTGTTCAATAAAGTTTCTATTTTTGAACACACGTGTCCTTTATTTTGTACATCGGGAAAGGGGGCTAGAGAGGGGTAAGTGGAAGGAGGTGAGGGAGGAATGGATATGAGCCCCTGATGGGGAGGACTGGGGTGGCTCTGCGGGCTCCTCGGGGTGGAAGCTCTCCTGCAGCCCCCCAATTGACACGGCCCCCCCCCCCCAGATGGCAGCCTGCGGCAAGTGCAGCCGGGCTGATGACCGAGTGCTGTGATAAGCCAAGTGTAGGCATTCAGGGCACTCCAAGCCAGGACTGTTTTGCAAGCGGGGAACCCCTGAGAATTGTCTGTCCGGGGTGGGGGTCGGGTCCCTTTAAGCACAGCCCTCGGCCAGCTTGAGACAGCAGCTCCACGCTCTAAGTCCTAATCTGATGCCCTGCCGGCACTGCTTCCGGCCAGCCTTAACCTCGGTTCAGGGTCCACTCAATGTGGACATGCTAGTTCGAATTAGCAAAATGCTAATTCGAACTAGTTTTTGGGTCTAGATGCACTAATTCGGATTAGCTTAGTTCGAATTAACTAATTCGAATTAAGTTAGTTCAAATTAGTGCTGTAGTGTAGACATACCCTGAGTGACAGTAGATAACTTGACAGAAGAATTTACCCATACACTTAGCAATGTGTACACTGAGGTTTAGTTCACAGTAGCTGTAGTACTCAAGAAGGGGTGTGAGTTTTTCAGTATAGACTAGAAATTAGTGGGGGGGGTGTCAGTTTGAGCATTTTAGCATTTTAGAATTTCAGAGAGGATCACATGAAAGAAGGAAGAAAAAAATTTAAACTGCGGAATACCTTATCAGGTGAAGTTTCCATTTCTAAAACATGATAAGAAAGGATGTGCTATCTCAGGCCACTAGCCGTTCATTGATAATGTGCCCTGCCATATCTAATAGGAAAGATAGAAAGCCTCAGCTCTGAAGATAGTCTGCCTTCTCCCCATATTTTAAATACCCAGGGCTGCTATGAAGGGCTCATTGTTTTGTTTTAACTAGATTTCCAAAGAAATCAGAAACTTATCATGTAGTAAAGAAAACACCAAGATTTTTTTTAACTAGAGACAGATGCAGTGATGTGTAAAGTCTTCAGTAGGCTCTCTTGATGTTGATTCATTTCCTTAAGTATATGCTCACTTCATCACTACTAAACATCCAAACATTCATAGGCCAATCTCTGCAGGACTCTATGGAGTTCATTCTTCTTTTGAAGTTTGTGCATTTTAACTCCCATTAACACTAATGGGAGATGAGCATACACACTGAGATGAAAATATACCCCTAAGTGTGTTCAATTATCTCTCACAGATAGAGAACTTAGGGCAGGTACTAAATCAACACTCAAACAAATTAAAACTAAGGCCAGCATAAAATGCATTTGTGTACTGTTTATTTGGGAGGCATATGAAAACACCCAAATTTTAGTTTATCTGTAAATTTATGGATTTCTAACAACCACTATTTCCTGGAGATCTGCACTTGACTAATGCATTGTTAGAATGTGTCAGCAGAACAATTAGTTCTGGATAAAATTGCAATTAATTGCCAAAAGTGCAATAACAACATCAGTCAGGGAGTTTTTTGTGTGTCACTTAGGGATATCCTAGATTTAGCTAAAAGATGTAACTTAGATACATCAAATGGGGAAGTTTTAGGTAAAACTTGAGAAATATGTAAATGAACACTCCCTGTAGAAAAAGAAGTACAATACCTGTCTGATCATAACTATCTGAAGAAAAAAAAGCGACTCTTCAGAAATGCTTTGTCATTCTAATGGTCCACTGGGCCAGATTTATTTATAACACCTTTATAGTCTGTAAATCACAAGAGAACTGTAAGTTACTACAAGTTATTGTACAAGAAATGAATTGCTAGTCTAGCTTTTAAGTCTTTTGATCAAAAAACCTGTTTTTTAGATTGGGGAGCATCTGAGTGTCTGAATGGTTTTTTTAAAACACTTTATCTAGAAAAACTTTTTTCCTGCCTTTAAAAATGTTTATTTAAAAGGAGAAAAATATGGATGGGTCTGTGGCCAAATTCTTACTATATATTTTAGAAATGTGTGTCTGTTTGTCTGTATATCTGGGAGTCACTTTGTTCAAGAACTCCTCCTAAGCAGTAAGGGCACGCCTACACTACATGGAAGATGGATGCTGATGCGGTTGAGCTTCCAGGGTTTGATTTAGCAGGTCTAAGTTAGATCCACTAAATTGAACTCAGAGGGACCCCACATTGATACTGGTATTCATACTCCTCATGAGAAGTAAGGGAAGCTGATAGGAGTGTTTGCTCCTGTCAGCCTCCCACTGTGTTGATGGCATGGAAACATGATGTAAGATATGTCGAATCCAGCTTTGTAATTTACATATTTGCATATTTTACTTCCACCATCTGATGTAATGTAGACCAGGCTGAAGAGCGAGGACTACCAAATTTGGTATGCAGTTTCTTTTAACATAACTTAAACCAACGTAAAGGTTTGGTTGTGCCAAGACAATGAGATGTACCTGGAATTTGATTGTTTCTCATAGAATAGAAAGGGATGGGTCTGCTAACAGGGAGTTATGCTATAGAATGAACACAGGGGTCAGCAAGGAGCCAGAGATGGGGATGGGGACTGCTATAAGCCCACTGGGCCAGCAGGGGTCAGAAGTGGAGAAAGTGAAAGCTATTTATTATATATTTCAAAGAGTTTGTGTACCTGACTATGTGTCTGTTTGTTTCCCAGCTGGGGGGGATATGTACTCCTCCCCCAGCTGTTCCTGCTACAGCAACCATGAACAGACACTTCTCATCTGCTGCACCTCCTGGTGCAGTTTATGCAGGCTGCCCTCATGGCACTGCTTGAGGATGACAACCATCCTGGAATGGGTTGGGCTTGAACCCTTGGTCTGGAGGCAGGTGCCTTACACACTGCACCACTGAAGAAGCCCCTCAGCCTCCCTACATTCTAGGCCCCCCCCAACCTTCACTGCCCCCTTATCTGTCCTATGTCACAAGGGTGCCACATCCATGGTGGTTGAGGGCTGGGCTCAAACCCTCAAGCTTTGACTCCTACGGTGGGTATCTTATCCACTGCTGCACTGTAGAAGACCTCACACCCTTCATTGTCCCCCTTATGCATCCTATGTCCCAAGGGTGCCAGGGCAGGTCTTGAACCCTCGACCTCTTGCTCCCAAGGCTGTGAGAAAGGGCAGGGGTAGTCTTCTTTATCTAGTGCAGCCTTCCTACCGAATACCGAATCCCCACCCCCACCCCAGAACAATCATTTAAATGTAAAAAGCAAAACGTATTTGAAGTAAGATCCAAGGGTATGTCTACACTACCCCGCTAGTTCGAACTAGCGGGGTAATGTATGCATACCGAACGTGCAAATGAAGCCCGGGATTTGAATTTCCCGGGCTTCATTTGCATAAGCCGGCCGGCGCCATTTTTAAATGCCGGCTTGTTCGAACCCCGTGCCGCGCGGCTCCACGCGGCACGGGCTAGATAGTTCGAACTAGCTAGCCATTCCGAACTATCTGTACGCCTAGTTCGGAATGGCTAGCTAGTTCGAACTATCTAGCCCGTGCCGCGTGTAGCCGCGCGGCACGGGGTTCGAACAAGCCGGCATTTAAAAATGGCGCCAGCCGGCTTATGCAAATGAAGCCCGGGAAATTCAAATCCCAGGCTTCATTTGCACGTTCGAACTAGCGAGGTAGTGTAGACATACCCCAAGTGACACTGGGTATATCTTCTAGTACTTACATATAAAGGAAATAAACCACACATAAAACTGAGAATAATCACTGACTGGTGGGCATACTTAAAAACTTCATTTTGATTTTAGTGGTATCATTGATTACATCTATCATCCCTACAATTAAAATGGGGAATGCTGCTAAGAATACATGCAATCTGAAATTTTAAAGAACACCCTGTGCACATCAAAAATATCTTTATTTTTAGCAGATCTGAGACTGTAGGTCAAGATGATTTTTTCTGGTTTCTTTAGTCTGGTTTATTTAGTCAACTCTTTCTCTTGTGAACATGTAAGGAATTTTCTCAAATTAGTTCACTAATGAAATTATTTTCTGAATACTTTTGCCAATTTATTTTGTTTTATATCTCATTCATGAAAAGTTCTTTGGGAATATTAATATCCAAAATGTTGCTTAGTTTGACTGAGTAAATAGGTCCCCATTTTTTCTTTCAACTTTGAGTGTAACCAGGACCACCTATGGGGGCTGAGAGGGGAAGCAAAGAGTGCAACTACCCCCAAAACCTAGCAATTCAAAAGGACCCACAGCTCCTGGCTGGTGCTACTGTTGTGCCTGGAGCCCCAGGCCCTTTAAATTGCTACCACACAGCATGTTTCAGGCAGCACTGAGAGCTGGGGTGGCACAAGGGGGACACTGGCTGCCATGGCCCCTCCCCTTCTGCCTGAGGCCCTGCCCCTTCTGGCAGTGAAGAGCCCTTCCCACTGCGCCCAGGGGCATGGTGAGGCTGTCAGCTCCCCGGAGTGTAATACCACTCTCAGGGTACGTCTAGACTACAGGCTTCTGTTGACAGAAGTTTTGTCGACAGATACTGTCGACAAAACTTCTGTCGACAAAGAGCGTCTAGACTACATTGAGTTCTGTCGACAAAGCAAGCTTGTCCATTGGGATGAGCTAGACACATGATCAAAAGTAATGAAATACTCTTTGTCATCAGCTGTTATCTTTGTTATCTGAGGGTATTTCAGCATAGTAGTTTTATGAATTTGGAGTTCCTTCTGTCTTTCCTTCCAAATGTTCAAAGATTTTAAATATCCAAGCTAAGGATAATCACCCAGAAATAATAAGGACAAAATTTGGACTACCGGAGGAGCATGCTAGTGTACTTACTCACTTAATGTTAATGGCTGTGTATGCTGTTGGTCTTTTAAGGTTGATGGCCAAGATTAAAGTTATGCTATCAGTAGTTTGATTCTGCAGGTTATTATATCAACCTGCCTTTTTACAAAAGAACAGGTGTGGTAACTCTAATAGATGGTTCGTGACTCTCTCTTTAAAGTCTGTTATCATGATTCTTTAAAGAAATGTAATATTTCATTTTTACTCTGCATGCACTGCAGTAAAGTCCTTCTAATTAGGGGCACCCAGGAGCTTTCCCACTGACTGTACTGGAAATGGAGATGGAAGAAGTGGCAGCCAACAGCGACAACAGCAGATATTCCTACCTATGGCTTCATCCTGTGCTCATGGAAATCAATGGCACGGCTTCCACTGAATTTTTAATGGTGCATGATCAGGAGTGAGTAAGACTCCTGCTACCACTTGCACTGGTAACACAGACTTCATGGTAGTATGTTCTTCTACACACACCTTTTGGGAAACTGAAACTTCATAGAAATATATGTAGGATAAGAGACCCATTCATGTCCTCTCAAATATCAACTGGCCTCAGACCTTGTCAGTTGCAGGATTCATTTTTAAATCACTGAACAGTTATTTTTTCTATCCCATTTTTACCTTTTAGATTAAGGAAGGGACATTACCAGACTTTGACTGCAATATTAACACCACTTCAAATATTTTTACCACGCTGAAAGAGATTTCAGGTACTAGCAGAATTCCCCACTTGAAAAGTGGCATATCATTCTCAAACCAGTATCATCTTTTGCAAATATTTTTAAAGAATGATCACTGTATGAAAGGAGCAAAGAGTTAGTAAAAACTGATTGGTGGAGATGTCCATAGAACTCAGGACCACTTGGATGTGTCTGAAAGTGTAAGTCACCACTCACTAGTTCAACTGCTGTATTTTCTTCCTCCTTGTCAATAATTTGTAATAATTTCACTGTTCATTTCTAGTAAAGTAATTAATAGTAATGATCACAAGATAGTGTCAGTTTTGCGGAAATGGCAAGAAATGACTTGTGGGCACATGCATTTCAGTGACAAATGTTTTGCACTGAGTATTTCAACCAGCTCAGTTCAAAAGGTTTGATTGTGTGGGTCCCCATGTAGCCCCCCAAAAAACCCAGATGCTTATTTCAAATTCCCTGCATCTTGAGCTGGAAATCACCCGAAAACAGACTGCATATCACACATTTTTATTATTATCTGCTTTTGATCAGTGAAGGAAAACAATCTTTCTTCTGCTATTTCAGGACGTCTTCTTTATAATTCTGGTCAGACTTTGAAAGTGAAAAGGTGCATCACCATGGAAAAATAATGGGTAGGATAAGGGGCAATTAATTATTTTGTCTTTTAAATTCAAAAGTTTGGTTTGGATGTATTACATCAATGTACAATTTTATGCCAGTCACATGTGTGCTGCTTTTGTACATATGCAAAAATATTGCAATTATAATGAGAAACTTGACATTTAAAAGTAGATGTGTGACTGCCATCAGTTCATTAAAATATGAAAACATAAAAATCATTAAGTATTGATATGTCTGAACCTGTAATTCCATTCTGATTTTGTTAGGTCAAATATTCAATGCTACTAATTCTTCACGTTAATGAAAATGGTGAAAATATATAAGCCTTTGCAGATGGGTCAAGTGCTGCAAGCACTTGTCAAAGACATACATTATTGAGACTTCTGTTTATTGAAAGCAAAAGATATTCAAAAGGGTAAACTTTTAAATTTAGTCCAATTCATGGACTGCATCTGAGACAAAACATTCTTTTCAAATATAATTTCAGCAGATTTAGCTGTAGATACTGTCAATCTAGTCTCTGTGCTGGTGCACTCATTAAAGAATGTGTGACTATTATTCATTACACACTGCAGGGTTGGTGGTGCCATTTATTCTAATTGACTTCATTGAACTATTGGCAAAGAAATATCACTTCTTGGTAACAGAGTAATGGAAATACAGCAATTATCTTTGTTACAGAAGCACTAAATATCATCTAATAAACAGAAAGGTGTTTACTGATGAGCGTAGATTTTTATTTTCCTGTCAAACACCCACACATTTTACCATCGCCTAATGACAGTGTAAATAACATTGGCGTTAGTGATTGATATTCAGAGGCAAATCCATTCCTAAGTGCTGCAGGATGCTTCATGTTTAACATTGTAGAGCTAGCACTATTTAATTGTACTTGAAAGATGACTCCTTTCTGCCTCAACATTCAAACTCTTTAGAACATTGGACTAGCTTGATATGTGACAAGCAATATTTAAATGAAGTATGATCTTATAATTTATTTAGGTCACAGTGTGGTTAATAATTAATGAGGCAATACTGATTTGAAGAGGAGTTCTGAAGGACTCATTCACTTTGTTTTAGATACTTGAAATTCATAACGGTCTCTAGGGCCCTGCATTTATAATGACTTATTCCTTCCGGTACACTAATAACATCAAATGATAAAGGGGAGTGTGGGAAATTAAAGTAAAAAAAGATACTATGCTTATTGCAGACGCATATCTGAGTAATGTTACATTTATTTAGACAATATCACCATGCATATTCTTTTGGTTTGCTAAAACGTGTACTGAAATTATTATCAAAGATAGGTTTGATTGTATGTTGGATGATAACATCATTAATGCTAGTATCAACATTAAGTTATATTATCAATAAATGGAAGCATATTGGGTTATATATTTTGGGCCTGCTGCTGCCCTTAGTCTGCAAGACATCCTTTTACAGTCAAGTGACTTGTGAGGTAAGGTACTATGCAATGCGAATAAGGTGGCAGAACTGGACATCAAGATCAGAAATAGAAATTCTTCCTCTTCTACCAGCATGTCACATAATCTTAGAAAGGTGGAGGTGAAAAGGACTTCAAGAGGTTATCTAATGCATCTCCAGATGCTGAATTAAATATACCTAGGCCATTTCCTGATAGGAGTTTGTCTAAACTGTTCTAAGAAACTTTCCGGGATGGGGATCTACAAGTTTACTTGCAACTTGTTCTAATGCTATCTTTATATTAGAAAGGTTTTCCTAATTAATCTAAATCTCTTTTGTTACAAACTGAGCCAATTATATTTTGTCCTGCCCTCTGCAGATATGGAGAACAATTTACCACACTTTCTTTATTAAAAGAAACAAAGGGGGGGGGGGAAGCCTTTATGTATTTTAAGTTTATCATGTCCTCCTTCTGCCTTCTGTTTTCTAGACCAAACATACCCATGAACAATCTGGCTTGGTGTCTCAGATGCAGTTGTAAAATAATTATGAGACAGACATGCTTAGAAAAGGCACTGAGTTAAACTATACAGAAGAATGTCAAGTATCATTGAGAGGGATTGAATACAGTTATTGACCTACAAGCATCTTTGAGTAGGAAATACTAGCAAGGTAAGATGACCTACTACTGAACTGGTATTGTTCTCAGTGATAAATCAAGTGATTTTTGGAGATTTTTCCCTTGACTAATGGTGCTTCCAAGGTTTGTTGTTCAGAACAAGTCAAAAAATCAACAAAAAAGCTTCTGAAAGAAACTCCTCTTAGAAGTATTTTTTCAGGATATGGCATAGAGTTATGGTAGCCTCATTACTCAAATGTCTAGAGAATTCAGGTATTTAGAGACTATCTACAAGTAGTGAGGCATATCCAGTGTTTCATTAGCAGACTATCATGGTATACCCTACTTATAGGCTACATCTACACTGCCTTCCCTTGTGCAAGAAAATATGCAAATGAGGTAAAGCAGTGAATATCACTGTACCTCGTTTACATACTTAATGAACTGCCATTTTTGCCCAAGGGGTTTTTGCACAAAAAGGAGACGTCTATATGGCTCCTTTTTGCGCAAACCTCCTCTTGCACAAGAGCCATTGTGCCTGAAAAAAAGTGGGGTTTTTTGCACAAAAAGTAGCTGTGTAGACGGCTCCTTTTTGTGCAAAAGCCCCTTGCACAAAAATGGTGGCTCATTAAGTATGCAAATGAGGCACAGCAATATTCACCACTTTGCCTCATTTGCATATTTTCTTGCACAAGAGAGGGCAGTGTAGACATAGCCAAAGTATGCCTACACTGCAGTCAGAGGTATGAGTACAGCTCAGGTAAGCATAACCATGCTAGTTCTAATGCAGCTAGCATGGCTAAGAATAGTAGTGGAGATGTTAGCGTGGTCTTCAGTGCAGGTTACACAGACACACTGTAGACCCTTGTGTTGCTGTGCTATGCTGCAGCCTGCACTTGAGTATTTTAGCCACACTGTTTAGCTCTAACTCAAGAACTTTAGCACTTGCTGCATCTAAAATGGTGTGCACAGGGGCATCACCTTCATCAATATCACTTCTAGGAGGCTTTCTGCACTGGCCAGCAACTGGATCTATGCTTCTTTCATTCTTGGAGCCAGAGTGAGAACAAATTTGGTCTTGAATTGTGCCTCCCCTTCCTTACCTTCCTCTTGCCTTTACTGAGGCCTTGAAAACACTGGAGGAGCAGACATTCTGAGCTTCTTTAGAATGGTTTAAATCCGTATGTATCGTGTGTCCTTGCTTTGATGGGTCCCACACTTCCTATCAGATTATGCTTGCCTCAGAGACTCGCTGTGTTCCTCAGCATAGCTTCTTTCTCTCTAAAGACAAGAATCACAGCCTACAGAGCTATTTCCATCATAGGCGAGCAAGGGTGGTGGTGGGAGGATTCCCACAATCTCCTTTGTCACCTTGCATTTAAAAAGAACAGTTTAGCCTCCTATTTGAGATTACTATGCAACAGCGGCTTATACATTCTGTGATCAACCTATGACAGCAATAATTGGAAGTTACATTTCCTTTGTGTGTAAGATTTGGACACAGATATTGCTAAAAATATGCTGTATACCCAACACAGATCTTCATGGTCAAGTTATTTAGTAGGGTATGTCTATACTATGGGATAAGGTCCAGTTAAGATATGCAATTTCAGCTACATTAGTTGCATAGCTGGAATTGAAGTACCTTAACTCGACTTTTGGTGCTCTCCACACTGCAGGAAGTTGAAGGGAGAACACTCTCCCTTTGACTTCCCTTACTCCTTATGGAAGCAGGACTACTGGCATCTAGTGCCCCTCTCAGTTCATATTAGGCTCTCTTCACTAGACCCACTAATTCAAACCCTAGAAGATCAACAACATCAGCTTCAGTCTTTTCTGTACAGGTTGTACCTCCCTTAACCAAGACTCTCTAGTCCGGCAGCATCTGTGGTCGGGCAGGATGTTCCTGGACCACAGAGTCCAGGTATGAGGAGATCAGGCTGGAGGGCAGGACCAGGGTGGGAGGGGGCTCGACTCAGCCAGGAACCCCATGTTGAGGGAGAGAGGAGTGCAGTGGGTAGATCTGGCCTATACTGCCGGGTGGAGTCCCAGAAGCCTTGACAGCTGCAGAGCCATGGCAGCCGCATAGCCCCAGAAGCCACAGAGCTCCGGAATAGGGATCCATGGCCGGGCAGGCATCAGTGGGGCTCGGCTAGAGTCCTAGCCGGGGGCAGCACATGCCGTGTTGGGAGGGACCTCCCCTCTTTATCAAATCCTCTTGTTTGGGGCCAGTTAGGTCCTGGCAGTGCCGGACGAGGTCCAATCAGTAATGTAGATGTACCCTAGATGTCAAAGACACAGCTTTGTCTGTTAATACTAGCTAATAGAGAGGAGAGTGTGAAAATTTAAAATACTGGACAACAATTTAAAATACTGGATAACAATTAGTAGCTAAGTTACGAAGGAGGTGTATGGAATAGTATATCTTTTTTCAGTTTTCAATGTCATTCAGTATATTTTAAATATAATTAATCAGTACCTTAATAACACAACATACCATGATGCATGCTGAGGTAATTATCTGTTTAACTTCTCCAGCTGTCCAGTACAGATGTCGCTAATGGAATCTGCGTCAAAATAAATTCTTTATTGTCTGCATGAGGTGGGCTAGTTTCAAAATGAAATCAAAGAATTACAATATATTTCCCAGTGTACTGTAGGTTGACTCAGTTACTAAAAGACCAGTTGCTCCAGGAAACAGTATTAATCTGATATGGTTTATAAATTGCTATACAACATGCATTATAGATAGAGCAGCAAGAGCTGAGAAAAGCCAGCCTGCTTAAAATTATATTGCGAAACTCAGTAAATAATACAAAATATTAGTTCTTATACGCTGATTTAGGAGAATTAAGAAGGGACTGATGTCATACATTACTGATGTGAAGACTATTAGCTAGACAGCCTAGGAGGCTGGACTCCCATATCTACTCCCAATAAGAGAAGATTCCAGTACTTATTGATGTCAAAGCTCATGTCTACAGTTCATTATAAACCCGGGTCTTAAGAATGCAAAAAATATTGCTATCTCAAGCTTTTTTGTCCTTATTCCATTTCAAATCCAAGTATGTTCATTCTTCTTCACCAATGTACTTAGTAGCTTGGAGGGAAAACTGTGTGTGTGTGTATTTCCAAAATATTCCAGTGACTAGTGATTTTGGATGCATCAATTTTAAGATTGTGAGCCCAAACTGCTCCTGGTTTTCAGCAAATGCTGACCTCACTAAAAATCAGTCCCTTTTAGGTCTCTAAATTGCAGATCACTTTTGAAAATCTTGGCCATTATTTCCAAAATTGTTTTTTAAATCTATATATAAACATATTTTTTAAACATATATACAATTATAAAATATTTCAGTGTAGATTATTTTATAATTCTGGAAATATTTTTGGTAATGTCACAAGGGTCTTCAAATGACTTCTGTTGCAGAGAGAGCTCTAAAAAGCCAATGTGGTCTGTTCTCCCTGCCCCTCACCCATACAAACCACTTTCCTTTCTGCTGTGGGTAGTGAATGACTGTGTAATGCTTACACATTCTGTTCATGAAGCTTTTTTGTCTCAATTTATTTCTTTTGTGTACAGTGTACTGGCCTCTGGCTTACCATAGTCTTGGCATGTCCTCACAAGCATCAACTAGTCTATTCCATCTTAAGCTCTTATACTATTTAGGTTGCTACACTGCACCTCTCTCTGAGTTATTTGAGCTCCATCCAGAATTAGAACATTTAAAAACTGATGTACAACTAATGTGATTTTTCTACATTCCATAATGACCTGGGAAAAAATACATGCACTATAAGTTTGTGGTTTCTTTTATTATTAAAGGAAGCTAATATATAGTATGTATTGTTGTTAGACAAAGATAAAGAAGTACAGTGGACATTTGGATGCTTCATATTTGCACAAATACATAGTGAAAATCACTAATGCCCCATCCCCAGTTCAGTGTCAGCCTTCCCTCACCCTTTTTATTTTAAATATGGAGAAAGTTTTCTGTTTGTGTATTTTGCAGGAGAGCTTCTGAACATATGATCCACAGAGAAATGGCTTGCTATAGTTTCATACATACATGTCTCGATAGGGAACATGATGCTCTTCCACTGCTCATTGTGTTCCTTCTAAGTGCTGCATTTTCATCTTTTTACCCAGAAGGCTTCTATGTAAATAGTTGCAATAGCTGTGTGTCTAATGACACTTATATAAGTGTCAGCCCATTGAATCTATGTCAACAGTGGGAAATGATGCCTGCCAGGATACTTTAAGTCTAATTATGAATTTTCCATTGGTTAGGTACAGCTATGAAGAAAGCCGGCTATTCTTACAGCCACTGGTGGGATGAATGGAGTAATGGATGTCTAAGGCTTTCCAGGGTCTCTGTTTTTTCCAAGGTTGCTTAATGGTGAAAGAAGTAAAGTTTTTTGGGCAAGCTTACCTTTGCCCCTATATAAATTGGATATGTTTTTATTCAAGCTTTTGTCAAAATGGAGTCTTATTTGGGCCTGCAAGTCTAGATAGAAGTTTCTTTGAAGACTTTTAACAGACAGGGGCTGTGTCCAGACTCAGGGTCTAGACTACAGCCGCGTTCTTTCGAAATTAAATCGAAAGAACGTGGCTTTTCTTTCGACGGCGGTAAACCTCATTTCATGAGGAAGAACACCTTTTTTCGAAAGTGCTCTTTCGAAAAAAGGCGTTCTTGAATGCCAACAGGGCTTTTTAGAAAGAGAGCATCCAGACTCACTCGCTGCTTTTTCGAAAAGTATTGCTTGCAGTCTAGACGCTTTTTTTTGAAAGAGGCTTTTTCGAAAGCCTCTTTCAAAAGAGGCTTGCAGTCTAGACATAGCCTAAGTGAGGAACTCTTTCAGTTTTAGTTTGCCGTAATTCAGAGTATTTGTGCCTGGGGATGAGATGGTGAGTCAAACTATGTAATATTCTGAATCGCATAGTTTATGAAACTGTAAACAGCAGAGATAAAAGCTCAATTTTGTTTATCATCTGTAGTACACAGTACCTTTGATGTAAATGGCACTGTGCAACACAAAACAAGTCCTGACCCACATTGCTTACAGCCTAAAGGGAAAGTTTGTATAATACAGCACAATACACTGAACTGTCATTAGGATAGAAGGCTTTACCCCACGGAGAGTTTGTATTGTATAGAGTATTGATTGATTTATAGACTCTATTGGATCAAATTATTCCTCCAAGTACAGAACAGGTGCAATTTTCACATGCATGTACACACACCCACAGCCACACCACCTCTCTAACTGTTGGTATAGCTACAGTAGAGGGAACACCAACCTAGGTGAGGGCATCTATCCTTCCTAGGATTGTACAAGGAAGGAAACCATCACACTGAACTTTAATAGAGCCCTGCCAATGCAAGCTTTCCAAAAGGAGGAAAAAGAGAAGAGTTGGATCAATCCATCTTGCAGATGGTCTTATATATCCACCTAATTTTGACTCTAGACATCTCGGCAGAACTGAGGGTTGTAAGTGGTTCCTTTTTGTTTTCCCATTCTTAACCCACATCTCTGGTTTTAGGTGGATTTTCTGCTGTCCTGGACCCAAATTGTGATTATGAATAGGCAAGCTATAAATATTTATTTGTGCAGCAGTCACATTTAAGAAGCTTTTTCTGCTTTGTGTGATGTTGCTGGTTCCATGACTTCCCTATTTTTAGGTTATGTAATATTTCTGAAGCTAGTAGTTTCTTTGAAAGCATTTTGAATCTGACCTCTGAACATGTAAAACAAAGACATGTAGAGATGAGATCCCTTTGATATTTAACAGAGCAACATAGTAATTTAAATTATGCACACCTCTTTCCTTCTGCCTAGCGAACAGATTTCCCTGGGATATATTGTAACATTCCAAAGCAGATTTAAAGACTCGAAGGACTAAGTGAATGGGGGTACTAGCTATCTGAGTTTGATCCTATTACATATGAGCTCCTTACAACATTTATGCTCACAGCACTCCTCTGAGGGAAGGAAGTGACAATATACTTATTTTACAAATAGGGGATAGAGCCACAAAGAAACAAAATCTGTGGCAGAGTTAGCAATTAAACCCAATTCTCCCAAATCCCAGACTAGCACCTTAACCACTGAACCAAGCTTTGTTTTTTCCCAGATGTTTTCCAAAAAACAAGTACATCCCATCAATACAGCTACTCCTCTGCAGAACAGAAGTCTCCCTCCAAGACTGAGCTACATATAATATTGTTGCCTCTTATAAGTTGTGACTTTCATGGGTCACATATAATTTACCTGATTATTTAACCCTTTAAAGTACAACTAATAAATAACATACATGTCTATAACAAACTGCAACAGCTTATCCATTATTTTAACTGTTTAGGATATTTGTAATGTCTGTGAATATTAAAATGAAAGAGTGCTCAGCTCTCAACTGTGCTCATCTCTTGCTGTATATAGCTAAAGGGGATGAAAAAGGGAAAGATGCCTCTAAGTAACTTCTCTGCCTACTTCAATCCTTGGGCTTCAATCGCTGGGCAAACAGTTAAACTAGCCCTCAGGCCAAATTAAAGCAGCCATCGAATTGCTGTAACCTCTACCTGCCTCAAATACGGTATGTCTACACTACCACCCTAGCTCGAACTAGGGTGGTTAATGTAGGCAATCGAAGTTGCAAACGAAGCCCGGGATTTAAATATCCCAGGCTTCATTTGCATCTTGCCGGGTGCCGCCATTTTTAAAGCCCCGGTAGTTTGGACTCCGTGCCCACGGCTACACGTGGCACGGAGTAGTGGAACGAGGAGTAACGGTAGTTCAAATTAGAAAGCCTAATTCAAACTACCTACTCCGTGCCGCATGTAGCCGCGGGCACAGAGTCCGAACTACCGGGGCTTTCAAAATGGCGGCACCCCAGCAAGATGCAAATGAAGCCCGGGATATTTAAATCCCGGGCTTCATTTGCAACTTTGATTGCCTACATTAACCACCCTAGTTCGAACTAGGGTGGTAGTGAAGACATACCCACAACTAATAAGGGAATTGCACTGAAAATGGGTGCAGTGGGTTCCAGTTCATCATTGACATGTCATAGCTGTATCATGAACACCACCTACAACATGAGATTTTGATTCTTGTCGTATATCTTACCCTACTACCTCACATCCTTTTCCTTTATAAATTTATTCACTTTCTCATTTCTGTATTTGGTTTCAAAGAATCTGGCTTACCCTGCCAACATTGTCTTGTTTTGTCTTCTAGAAAACAGATTTTAACAACAGCAACAACAAATCTCCACTAACTTCCTCCACCTTCCTCCTCCCCCAAAACAGTTATTACCATAGACTCATAGTATTGGAAGGAACTTCAAGAAGTCCATTAAGTCCAGTCTGCTGGATTCATGACAGGAGAAAACACAATCTAGACCATCCCTGAGAAGTGTTTGTCTAACCTGCTCTTAAAAAAAATGCTGTCTTCTGGGCTATGTCTACACTACAACACCATTTCAGTATGCCCAGGTATCCTGAAATAGCTATCCCACATCTTCACAGCAAGCCCGTTATTTTGAAATATAATGCAAGTGCATTATATCCCTGTAAACCTCATTCCACAAGAAGTAAGGGACATTTCGATATAGTAGGTTATTTCTAAATTTGGCACTGTGTATTGAAATAAAATACGCAATTTGCATAGCTCAAACTTCGTATCTTATTTCAGCTATGGTGCAGTGTGACGCACCACTAGAAAACAAATTTAGATTTTAACAACAGCAGCAACATCCTATCTCAACTAGCTTCCTCCATCTCGCTCCTCCCCAAAAACAGTTATTACCATAGACTTGTAATACTGCAAGAAACCTCAAGAAGTCCATTAAGTCCAGTCTGCTTCATTCATGGCAGAAGCAAGCACCATCTAGACCATCCCTGATAGGTGTATGTCAGACTTGCTCTTAAAAATATCTTCAGCTACTTTAAGCAATTTATTTGACTGGTTAATCACCATGACAGTGAGGAAGTTTTTCCTAATGTCAAATCTAAATCTCTCTTGCTGCAATTTAAGCCCATTGCTTCTTGTTCTATCCTCAGAGGTTAAGGAGAATAATTTGTCTCCCTCCTTCTTGAAATAACCTTTTAAATACTTGAAAGCTGGTATCATGTCCCTTCTCAGTCTTCTCTTTTCCATACTAAATAAACAGTTCTTTCAATCTTCCCTCACACCTCATGCCTTCTAGGCTTTTAATCATTTTTGTTGTTCTTCTCTAGACTTTTTCCAATTTATGCACTTGTTTCCTGAGATGTGGAGCCCAGAACTGAACATAATACTTCAGATGAAGCCTAATCAGTGTAGAGTACAGCAGAATTACTTCTCACGTCTTACTTACAACACTTGTGCTAATACATCTTAGAATAATGTTTGCTTTTTCTTTCTTTTTTTTTGTTGCAAGTGTTACACTGTTGACTCATATTTAGCTTGTAGTCCAATATGACCTATAGATCTTTTTACAGTACTCTTTCCTAGGTAGTCATTTCCCATTTTGTGTGTGTGCAACTGATTGTTCCATCATAAGTGGGGTACTTTGTATTTCTTCTTATTGAATTTCATCCAATTTATCTCCAACCATTTCTCCAGTTTGTCCAGATTATTTTGAATTATAATCCTATCCTCCAAAGCATTTACAATCCCTCCCAGTTTTGTATCACCTGCAAACATGTTTAGTATCATCTAAAAACTGCCAAAAGGATTTTTCCCCTCTATAAAAACTCTAATGAGGGCAGGGTCTTACTTAATATTTCATATTTCAAATGCTTAAACTTTTATTTCTTTTTCTGTATATTTAATGAAAGGGTTTTTCCCCAAGGCCGTGACCAGACTCAGGGGTTCTTTCGAAAAAAGTAGCCTTTTTTCGAAAGAACTTCCCCTGCGTCCAGACTCAAGCCGCGTTCTTTCGAAATTATTTCGAAAGAACGCGGCTTTTCTTTCGATGGCGGTAAACCTCAATTTACGAGGAAGAACGCCTTCTTTCGAAAGTTCCTCTTTTTTGGTGGTATTGACTATAGTGGATGTGTCTTCTCATCCACTCTCAGAACTGCCTATCAGTGTATCCTTTTCATTTTTCCCATTTTACAGGATGTATCATATTATCCATAATGTTTTCTGAGAGTATCTGATTGGATATATTTTATCATCATTCCAGAGTGGGGTTGTAATATTTAGGCAAAAGCAACTCCTAAGATAACATTTTCGCATGACTTAGGAGAGACACCTTTAGGGAGAACTTTTGGAGCCATTTTTTCATAATAATGTATATACAGTACCATGTACAATATTCATGCATATAATATGCATATTTGATTACATGCAAAGCCATCGTAATTGTGTGAACAAATATTCTGATGCCTAATTTGCATATCCAGATTTCCTGATTGCATTCATGATGAAAGTAATGAATGTGTAAACTTCATGACAGTTATGAATGCATATTTATGACCACTTAGGTTCAAAAGTAAGAAAACTAAATAGAACATATACTTGGACTCCTTATCTGCATCAGGGGGACAGACAATGAACATAGGTAAAAAGCTATGTGTGGCATGCTTAGTACGATATCAGTAGTAGTCCAAGTCAGTAATTTCAGTTACAGTAGACTGCTGATAATCTGGAACCTTTGGGGCCTAGGTGGTGCTGGATTATCAGATATGCTGGACTATCAGGAGGTACTATAAACTGGTTATATATATATATATATACACACACACACACACACTGTATATTAAGTGTTTTTAACCCTTTTTATTGTAGCACAAATACTGTCTAGTGTCGCACAATGCCAGTGACAGACTAACTCAGTCCTGTCTGGTTTTGCTCAGTTCAGCTACTGCAGCTGCTGCCTTGTGACTCATTTTTTGCTGAAGCTCACTCACTAAGCTCTTGCCATTTTGATGCCGGACTATCGGGAGTGCCGTACAATTGTATGCCGGACTATTGGAGTTTTACTGTACAGTATTTACTGTTAAAGTCCTTGTTCAAGTAATAATTGACCATTCACTACTACACTATATGGCAAACAATAAACATTTCAAATTGTCAGCTTTGTGGTCCAAATAAGATCCAAGTTCAGGGCCTATCTAGGTACTTTTATGGCCTCCCAATTACTATAGTATTTGAGTTCCTCACAAAAATTAATTAATTTATCTTCACAGTGCCTGTATAACATGGAGAAATGTTATCCCAGTACCACATATGGGTGGACTGTGAGAGTAAGGGTATTTCTACACAGCAGCATTATTTAGGCCTTTACTTCCAGACTAACAGGAGTTTGGATTACAGGAAAATAGAAGGGATATGGATAACAGGAGGCTCTGTTAGATGACTTTTCATTAAGGATGATGTTAGGTGACACTTTCTAGCAAGTATTTTGTATTCTGAACCTAAGGAGTTTACAATCCAATGAGTATAGTGTTGCTAATGGCAATGACACACTAAAGTACCCTGCTAAGTTCTGCCTTACGTTTAAAAAAATTAAATTTGGAATTCTTCCCAGAATATGCATCTGTCCCTGTAATTTACACGTCATTGCATAAAGCGAAAAAGGGAGAAAATGTGGATGATTAATTAAGGAAGAGTAAATTACTTTCATTTTCAGTGTAACAATTGTAGGTGATGACTTCTTCACCCTGTCCTTACAAAACGCTGTTTGTGGGATGACTAGTTAGTCATTTCAAAATCAAAGGCCTGTCTTTAGATAAGCATCATTCATGAAGATACCAGTTACCTGAAATAGAGTGGAGTGTAAAAGATGTGGTTAAAAATGAAAGTATGACATACATTTTCTTTTCTCTCTGTTCTCATAGATTTTTTCTTCATTTCCATGCTATGCCAAGAACTGCCATACCAGTTCAGACCAAAGTTCCATCTATCCCAGTATCCTGTTTTCCAGCTGTGGTCAATGCCAGGTACTCCAGAGAGAATGAACAGAGTAGGTAATCATCAAGTGATCCATCCCCTGTCACCCATTCCCTACTTCTGCTAAACAGAGGTAAGGGACACCATTCCTGTCCAATCTGGCTAATAGCTGTTGATGGACCTATCATCCATGAATTGATCTAGTTCTTTTTAAAATTCTTTTAAAGTCCTAGTCAACATTCTATGGTAAGAAGTTCCACAGGTTGACTGTGCATTATGTGAAGAAATACTTTGTTTTAATCCTGCTACCTAGTAATTTCATTTGATGACCCCTAATTCTTGTGTTGTGGGAACAAGTAAATAACTCTTCCTTATTTACTTTCTCCAAATGAGTCATGATTTTAGACCTCTATCATATCCCCCCTTAATTGTCTCTTTTCCAAGTTGAAAAGTCCCATCTTATTAATCTCTCCTAATATGACAGCCATTCCTTACCCCTAATATTTTTGTTACCTTTTCTTCCAGTGTCAAGATATCTTTTTTGAAATAAAGTGGCCACATCTGCATGCAAGATATGTGCATCAAATTGATTTATATAGAGGCAATAAGATAATTCTGTCTTATTCTTTTGAATGGGGTCCACGTCACAAATTTCAGAAGTGGCCATGGGCCGACCCAGAAAGGGGGGGGGTCTCAGGCAGCAGATGCAAAGCCTCACGAGGAAGGAATGGGGTTGAGAGCTACGCTAATGGGAGCTTTGGTTGGCCTGGGGTCTCTACCCCCTGACTTCTGGCCAGTGGAAGGGACCTGGAGCAGAGGGGAGAGTGCTGGGGCTAGCCTCCTCCTAGAGTTTTCTGGGGTGGAGGCTTAGATTTCATATAACAGGATTCACAACTCCTGGCTCCCACTGATAACCTGTCGTCTGTCAGCTGCCCACCAGGCACAAGTCCTTTAAACGGAAGCAGTTGAAAGGGCTCGCAGGTCTCCAGCTTCCTAGCAATACACTAGAGGTGCTGGGAGGTACGAGTCCTTTTAAGTGCATCTATGTAAAGGGCTGACACCTTTCCTGCTCCTGTCAGGCACCACAATGCTGCAGGGAACATGCAAGCCCTTAAACAGAAACAGTTAAAAGGGCATGCAGTGCCCCGCATCTCTAGTGTGTTGTTGGAGACACATGATCCCTTTCAGCTGTTTCTATTTAAAGGGCTCTTGTGTTCCTGACCGTCAACACTGCCTGACAAAGAGAGAGCACCCCACCCCAAGTTTCTCTAGGGATCTAGAGATGTGAGCCCTTTCAACTGTTTCTAATTAAAGGGCTTGTGCCTTCCACGCACTACTAGGCAAGGCACAGGGAAGATGTAAGCCCTTTAAATAGAAGCAGTTGGAGCAGGAGCGCGAGGCAACGGGCTTGGAGGCGGGGCCTGGAACTGCCTCGTGGGTTGGATCAAAGCCCTAGGTGGGCCAGATTCGGCCAGCTGAGATGCTTTTGCCCACTCCTGCTCTATCCCTTTGTTAATGATTCCTAATATTCTGTTTGCTTTTTTTTTTGACTGCTGCTACACATTGAGTGGTGTTTTCAGAGAACTATTGACAATGACTCAAAGATCTCTCCCTTGAGTGGTAACAGCTAATTTAGTCCCTATCACATTATATGCCTAGCAGGGATTATGTTTTCCAATATTCATTACTTTGCATTTATCAACATTAAAATTCATCTGCCATTTTGTTAACAGTCACCTAGTTTTGTGAGATCCTTTTGAAGCTCTTCACAGTTTGCTTTGGACTTAACTATCTTGAGCAGTTTAGCATCATCTGTAAGTTTTGCCATCTTACCTTTTAGCCCTTTGTCTAGATCACTGTTTCTTAAACTGTGTTCCGTGGCATAGCGGTGTGCCGTGGAGATCAACAGAATTCAAAATTGCCACCCTTAAAGGGGCAGGCAACTTTATTTTTATTTATTTATTTATTTTTGCTTAATAACTTTCCCCCAACCTTTTTGTTGTTGTTGTTCAACCAAAAATCTTTGGTGTTCATCATAAAAACAATTGTTTGGTGTTCCTCAGTCTTAAAAAGTTTAAGAAACACTGGTCTAGATCATTTATGAACATATTGAATAAGACTGGTCCCTGTATAGACCCCTGGAGGACACCAAAAGTTACCTCTCTCCATTCTAAAAACTGACCATTGATCCTTACCCTTTGTTTCTTATCTTTAATCAGTTATCAGTCAATAAGAGGATCTTTTCTCTCCCATGTCAGCTTACTTTGCTTAAGAAGGATGCTGATGACATAAAACTCGGTTCAGTAACAGATGGCTATTTTTCAGCACCTTGTATTGCATATGTGAATCTAAGGAAAGTCTAATTTGCTCTCAATTGTTTACATAAATATCCTTCTCTGATGCTAATGATGTAATGGGCCTGGCTTTTCACCCACCCTGGTGTGAATTAGGAGCAACACAAATGAAATAATTGGTATCACTCTGTAGTTAATCTGATAGAAGAGAATCAACTCTGCTCTTTCATTCCACCAGGGCTTATTGTGGAGGTAAAGCTCTATATACATTGATATATGCATTTTAGCATCTTAATAAAAACAGTGGTTACCTAAACTTAAATTTTCCTTTTAAATATGATTCCCAATAAAGGGAGCAGTTCAGATAAACCATACAAATAAAGCAATTATTTATCAAAGATGAGCATTACTCCTTAAAAATTAACACACTTCACATGGAAACAAAGTGCCAGCGTAGACATAGCCTCTTTGTGCAATCTCTTCATCCTTTTGAGTGCAGAAACTTCTCCCTTTTAGTACCTTCATGTGTACTGATCACCCCCAAGATAAGCAAAGAGCTAATTAGCCTTAAACAGAATATTTGCTCCACCCTTCCAAGAGCTGGTGCAGAGCTAATGTTTTCAAGGACCTCTGAGAGCCCTGGTGAAAGGCTGGCAATCTAGCCCTATTACATTAGCACCATAATTTAGAACACTACTAAATGAAGATCATCAACATTTTACTATAAAAATATCTGTGGTAATAGAAAAGACTCTCAATCAGTGAAATTTTAATAATATAAAAAGATACAGTTATGAGTAGTTCCCTCCTGTTGTGATGATTTCCCAGTTTTATCTCAGGTGCAGTATAACTTTCTGAATGATAAATATCATGATAATTTTTAAAGGTTAGATTTTTGGTCTTTGGTCTCCGTGATTAGCTATATGAAATTATCATCTCTAGAACAGGAATTTGTATCCTTGTCTCCTATCCCAGATGTGGAATTCTACACTAATTCTTGCCTTCATGAAAAAGCCAGCGCATTACAATGCTATTCTAGTGGCAGTTTCTGCATTGAATAACAGCACAACAAAGTATTCCTAGATGTGTAACATCTCTCTCTAGTTGGATACACACCTTATGTGGGTCTCTTCACTATAATATCTGAGCATCCCTTCAGGATATGGGGCTCTCTGCCTATAAGCGCCTCAAACAAATCTCTCCAGCTCAAACTAGAAATTAAAAAAAGGCTGGTATTGTCAGAGTTCAACACTGTAGTGAACTCACTGTTCCTTTATAAAAAAAATGGTTTTATAGTGAAGAGAGATGTGGTAATAAGAAAATAATGTTCTAAGTTAAAATAAATACTGTACTGAGAAGAAGTCTGGAGACAATATTTCACAACCCTTTCTTCTTATAAAAACATGATCACTGCAGTTCTACCAAGGTCACAGAGACTCTGAGCTCTCTGCAGAATAATTTAAGTTGTGCACCAACAGTTCTGAAACATTTTCTAAGATCTGTATGTGTGATTTAATGTGACTTACTTTTTCTGGCACATTTCTTGGTGACTCTTGTTTTGTTTATTTTCTATCTACTGTATATAAAATTCTGATGAACTAATTGGAGTTAGTGTTACCCAGATGCAAAATACACTATTAGGAATTGATGATAAAGGCCCCTTTTCCTATAAGCTGAGAAGGGGTTACCTCAGGTCAATTACAGACACCTGAGTCCATTTAAGGGCTGCCTAAGGCTTTTTAAAAACTTTGTCAGGGTCAGTGAGAAAGTTAAACTGCTGAAAAAGTGGTGGTAGTAGGGAAAATAGGCTTCTCCAGGGTGTTTGCTGGCTCTTTACAGGGGAAATAGTCAAAGCTGAGCTCTTGCTTAGGGGACTACAATAGGATGCAACCCTGCCCTGGTGAGTGGGTAGGGAAAGGTTTTGGTTTTGTAAAAAAATTTCTTGCTGTTTTGAGGAGTAGTATGTTTTGGATTTGCTCTGAGGCCTACAGTGAAAATAATGACAAACAAATGTAAGCGGGGGAATGGTCCCGCTATTGTGGGGAACTTTCCTGGCTTCTATACACCCCGGTGAAATGGACCAGCGAAAGGATCTGAGTCCCCGCTCCCACTTCCTTTACCCCACGGCCTCCCTGATCCTGAGGGCTCCCCCTCCACTCTCCTGAGTAGCAGAGCCCTCGAAACCCCAACAAGGCTGGGCCCAGGTTTCCTGGGGCTTAATTCCCGACCTTGTAGTCACTAGGGGCAGGAGTTAGGGTGTCCCCACTCCGAGGTGCTCTCTTTACACTGCAGGCCTTCTTGGCCCAGTGATCACTTCATAAGGTTCAAAGCAAATACAATTTATTAAACATCAACTGATTAAAGAGAAAAGAATAAGAAAAAATGAGAATGGTTAAATGAGAACACACAGCCCTGCTCTGTAGCACAGGGACATCAAAACAGCAGCCTGCAGAGCGTAAGGACAGTCCACAGTCTCTTCCTTAGAGGCCCCTTAGAGGCCTTGGATGTGCTGCAGGGGGGCTGCAGGCTGGACACGCTTGATCTGGCAGTGACCACACAGCCTCAAGCTCTAAGTGGCCAGACCCCTCTCCCAGTCCAGAGCCTCTCCCCACACTTTGCAGTTCCCAGCTGCTCACCACATCCAGCTGCAGGCTGTGCTGCGTGGCCAGTCTCTAGCTTCTTGCGTTGCTTCTCTGTTCCTTTTGGCGCTCTGAGCACTGCCAGTCTGCTGCTCAGCACAGGGTCTGCGCTCCTTGAGCTGTATGTGTCTGGCTCAGCTCTGCAAAAACTGCCCCTCAACACACAGCTTGCTTTGCTTGGGCTGTCTCTCAGCTCCCTGCTTTTGCAGGACTTCTTCTGCACACTGCTTGCACTCCTTGGGCAGTGTCTCAGCTCTCTGTTTTTGCAGGATTTCTTCTGCACACTGCTTGTCCCCCTTGGGCAGTCTCTCAGCTCTGTTTGCTCAGAGAGAGCCAGAACAATCCCAGCTCACAGGGAGGACGGGTCCTGGCCTCTTGCTTTTCTCACTGGCCTGTCCAACTTGTCAATCAGACTAAGCTGGAGTGTTGGCTGCTTTCCATTGTCTCTGGGGTCTGTCAGTCTCGTGGACCCTTCCCCTGTTGACACCGGGAGCTGGCAAGCCAAAAAACTCCCACAGAGTGTAAGTAAGGGGCTAACAGTCCCCTTACACAAACACAGAGGCTACGTCTACACTGGCCCCTTTTCCGGAAGGGGCATGTAAATTTCACCTATCGTAGTAGGGAAATGCGCGGGGGATTTAAATATCCCCTGCGGCATTTAAATAAAAATGTCCGCCGCTTTTTTCCGGCTTTTAAAAAAGCCGGAAAAGAGCGTCTACACTGGCCCCGATCCTCCGGAAAAAGCACCCTTTTCCGGAGGCTCTTATTCCTACTTTGAATAAGAACTAGGAATAAGAGCCTCCGGAAAAGGGCGGTTTTTCCGGAGGATCGGGGCCAGTGTAGACGCTCTTTTCCGGCTTTTTTAAAAGCTGGAAAAAAGCGGTGGACATTTTTATTTAAATGCCGCGGGGGATATTTAAATCCCCCGCGCATTTCCCTACTACGATAGGTGAAATTTACATGCCCCTTCCGGAAAAGGGGCCAGTGTAGACGTAGCCAGAAGGTGCAAACATTGCCCAGAAAGGGGCTGATTTACCTTAGGCCCCACCACTGCCAAAGGAGAAAGTATTAAGTCCAGTGAGACAGAGGAGGTATTTGCAAGAGGGGCCTTGGTGGACTCTTTCCATTAGGAGATAAACATCATAAATCAGGTGTTTCATAGGTGAAATAATGTTCACAAATTCCTGTTTCCCTCAATAGAGCAGGAACTAACAGGAGGGAGTTTTCTTGCTCGCAGTTTCCAAACCTGCCTCTCTACTAATTTCTGTGCCCCTTGGTGCTGTGTCTTTGCTCCTTCTAAGGGCCATGCTCAAGATTTATGTGTCTTGAGGTCTGTTAGCTTTCCAATTCCTTAACTGTTTTGTTTCTTTCTGCTTCTGTCAGACAGACATGGCTCTAACCAATCACTACTACAGGCCCTGCATTTGTCCTCAGTCCACATGGCTTAGCTTCTATTCTGCCTTGCTATGTGAGTCTATGCCTTGGGTAGTGGCTTCCCCAGTTCAATTATAACTTTTGAAAAAGGACATTTAATCAATCCTTTGTTTAGCCTGAATGAAGGGATGCTAGCATGGCTTACACTCTCCATGAGTTCTGTGATTGCTTGATGGCATCCATTAATCCCACATAACATATTGGAAGAGATTTTGTTCTTTATTGTTTCCTTTACTACCCAAACTTATGCTTGAAAGAGATTTTTGTTTCTACCAATCTGATTCAGTGCAGATTTTGTGTCACAAGCATTCTACTTTTCTGCTGTGTTGGAACGTATAGAAGAAGGGGACAGAATGGAGGCACAGTATCAATTGCTCAGGCTAGCAGATAGCCATGTTGCACCATTAAACTGTCAGCTCTTAACCTGGACCAGTGTTCACAATGCTGAATCTCTGTGTTTGTGTTCCAGTTCCCATATGAAAGGGAGGAAGTGTAGGCCTCTTCTTTGCCACTGATGTCCACTGTTACAAAGATCGGGGTATTCCTCCCACCTTCTTAGGGCTACCATAAGTCTGTGTTTTCCTGGACATATCCTCATTTTTGCATGTTAAATCTTCGGCCGGATGGCATTTTTAAATGGCAAAAAATGTCCGGGATTTTTCCATGCAAAGGGGATCAGGGAGGGGACAGAGCACGTGTCTGTCAAATTCAATGTTTGGAGCTTCGCGCCTGGACGTTAAGAGATGCTCTGTGCATGTGACCCAACGCCTGGATGGGAAAGCGTGCGGCGGTGGCTGCAGCGAGACCTAGGGCGGGTCTGATGTGGGAGGCAGGTTTGGCTCCTCCCACCGAGTCACCATGTTACCCTCCACCCTGCTAGATTATGTCTTCAGCTCTGGGGGAGAGAAAGGGCATTGGGTTAGAATGGGGAAGGAGAGGCTGGAGGGTGCCTGGTTCTGAGGAAGGGGAGGGGTGGGTTATGGCACCTGGGGGTGCCTGGCTCTGGGGAAGGGGTGCATGCATTGGGTTAGAACAGAGGAGTTTGGGGGGTACCTAGCTCTGGGGGAGGGGAAGAGCATTGGGTTGGAGCGGGAGGGCTGGAGGTTGCCTGGCTCTCCAGGAGGGGTGGGTGCAATGTGTTGGAGTGGGAGGGGTGGCTGGTTCTGAGGCAGGGCAGGGGCACTGGGTTAGAGCAGGGAACTGGGCATTAGAATTTCTGGCTTCTTTCCTTTCCTGTAGGTGGGCAGTGGGTCTGTTGGTTAGATTTGGGGGTTCAAGTCTCAGCTCTGAGGACTGTGGGGGCTGATGCTTGGTGGGGGTGGGCAGGGGAAAGGAAGGGATTCTGGGAAACAGGATTCTGGGTTCCTTTTCTAGCCATGCCACTTCTCCCCTCACTGCTTTTGACTTCATGCCCCAGGACAGGCTCCAGCCAGCAGCCTCCCTGGCCCCTGCTCTTCTTCTGGTCCTGCAGCAGCCCTGGCTGCCAGCTGGTTGGCAGTGCTGCTGGAGCCTATGCTGCCACATGTCTTGGGGCAGTGAGGAAGCGGGGGGCCGGCATGTGGCATCCCCTCACACCATGAGAGACAGCGGAGGCAGCGGCAGCCCCAGCAGCAGCAAGGCAGCAGCCTGAGTTTGGTGTGTGTGGGGATGAGTTTGCCTGCTCCTGAGCCGGGCCTCCTGTGCGAGTGGTGTAGCAACCGCCACAGCGGCACCAGCAGGTACCAGGTGTCCTCTTTTTTTGAAAGTTCAAATATGGTAACCCTACACCTTCTGCCTCTACTAGCTTTTGCATTCTGCTTCATACTGGCAATGGCTGGGAGTGGGGAGAAATTGAGACACAGCTCAGACGCTGCTACCTTAGCGGAGGCTGGAAGGCAAGGTGCAAGAGTCTCTTCCCCTGTGCGGTTCGCTGTTTTGCAGATTAGGGACATCTGAGAGTATGGCAGGAGGATATTTGATAGAGGGTTGGAGAAAGAGAGACGAGAACTAAGTTAGGTTTGCTCCTAGCCCACACCTTCTGATCCTCATGACAAATATGCTCCTGTGTAGGGGAAATGAATCAGTAACTCAACTAATCTCTACACAAAATATAAACATTTTCATTTCTGTCTGTCTCTCATGAAGCAAGAAACTGACATACTGTTAATCAGAAACAACTCCAGTCCCCTCAGCCTTCAGTCAATCTAAAGAGGCTGGCTGAGAGAGGTTGAGATAGGAGAGTAACTCTCAAGGGAGGCTGTAGGTGGGGAGGCACCTCGAGATTTGAAAGTTACCAAGCCTCATCTCTGAAGCAAAAAACTTGTTTTCATTTAAGGTTGATTATAACTTATAAATGCTCAAAAACATTTTGCTGGGCATGCAACAATTTGCATGTTTGCGATATTGTTAACCACACTACTTTTTGGCAGTTTGGTTGTTTTGAAATTGGTTTTGGTTTAGCTAGAAGGAAACTTGTTAATTGAGTAATTTTTAAGGCAACAGGCAGCACATTCATATTCTGGAGAGGGACTATATAAACAAACTGCACAAAAAAAGCACGATGTTTTCCCCAACAAAACTACAGGTATTTAGATTTAACAGATCTATGTGCCATCTGCATCACAGTAAGAGCCATCATAAATTACTCAAATTCAGTTTTTGAATAAGTCTGTGGGCATACAGGCAAAGAAAGATCGGCTAAGTGCTGCTGCTGGAAGCCATCTTTGCATATTGCAAATTTAATGATCCTATCTGCTGTCATTGGCAAATGAGGTATGAGATGAAAAAATGGGCCACCAGTGATTAAAGCCTTAAGGTAACAAAGAATAAATGAAGTAACTAATTTAAATTATATACTACATGAGTATTTAAAGTCTGAGCATGGATTGAGTGTTAAGCAAGTGCAAAGGCACTTGTTTCTTTACATAGCACAACTGAAGCAAAACACAAAACTGGGGTTTTCTAATCAACCCCAACAAAACTAGCCATGGATTTAACCTGTTCCTTAGAGCTGATACTTACTTTATTTAGTGTTAAGCTGATACTTACTTTTATTTATCTTGTTGAAGATTTCTGATTTTTCATCTAACTTTTAGAAGTGAGGGCTCAACTCTATATCTGGTGCTATGATCCCAATCAAGCAATGGTTATACCACAATTGTGAGGAGCTCTCTGGATGAAACAAGTGTATCCAGTTATGTATGTGCCATTGGTAAGCCTTATTCTAAATGTGAGGAACACAGCCAATGTTTGTTCTATTCAAGTTTTAAAAATTAGTGTGTATATATATATATATATATAAAATATAACGGTGTATTGCCAAGAGGTAATGGTTCATCCCTTAAGGCACTAAGCACACAAATTGGGTGAAGGCTTAAAGAGTTTACTAAGAAAATATTAGGGTAAAATACAATGCTTAATATTAGAATAAAATACAACAAAGCAAGTCTTAGAATAAAATACAATACTTATTAAGCCTAAGCAAACCTCAGAATAAAATGCAATGCCTACGTCCCTCCTGCTGCCGGGGAACCCCCTGAAGAAGGACAGCGGGCGGGCAGACAGACCCCAGTGCATAGCACCTGCTGCTGCTTTGGTCTACACCAAGGTTCCAATGTTAGGAATATTCCCAGCCTTTATATACTGTTGGATCTGCAGTAATCACACCTGTTATGAGAACCTAACAATATCATTGATACATTGCATATTTTCCCAGATCCAATAATTAGCTTGTTGATACTTTGCATTTTCCCAGACCAACTAATTAGCATTATCAGGTGGGAAACATTCAGCATAGATAGCTATGTGGTCTTCCCAAGTGCTCCTGCATTCTCGTGCCAGGTGGCTGGCCTTGGGACATGTCCCAAAACTTGTTGAAAGTCAACAGTGCATTCCTACACTGTACCATCTTGAGCAAACAGCTAACTCTTTGGGAATAATAAGAAGCAAAAAGCACAAATGGCTGCCTGGAGCATCCAGGCCTGTAAGAAAATGCAGGCACAAAAGGAATGCTTGTGGTACACCACCTAATTTCCTCAACCTCACAATCGTCTTCTGCATTTCCACTACAAACAAGTATTAAGCTGGGATCCTAGTCACATTGCCAATTTTTTGTGGTTAAACCTGTCTTCCCTCCTCCTCCCCCATCACTGTATCACCTAACAGACATGAAATGAATTAACTGAATATAGAGGTAAACAGTAAAATTGTTTATGAACAAACTAGAATTAGGGAGATTTTTTTTCCTCTAAGCACTTCTCTTTGTAGAAATGCTTGATATAACTTGTACAAAGATAGGAAATGTTTGTTCAAACATACATCTATAGCATAGTGTGGTGTCATTAACTCAGTAATTGTTACAAAACCAATTGGTGCACATCATGGTTTTGTAGCAACACTAGAAATTTGTACCTGTTATATCTACATGGCTAAAATCCTATTGTAGACAATGTCTTACAAAATGAAAGTGAGGGCCTTCTGGTAGTTTGTACTGGAAAAACTACTATGCCCAGTAAGTTCAACAGAAGTAGTTTAATTTTTAATTCCAGAAGTTCACCACATAGTATTTTTAAAAACATTGGGGTTTGATAGAAACTGTTTTTTCCCCTTCTGTTTGCAGCTAAATCAAGCTGTATCTGTATTTTAAGCTTGTAAGACTATCTGCTGGAAGTGCTTTGCCATACTGAATGATTCCTTTGATGTAACTACTTTGCACATTGCAATCTTATTAATGTTTTTCTTCTTAAAACTGCAAAGGGAGAAGCAGTAAAGAGGGGAAGCACTCTGTTACTTGCAAAGGTCATATAGATGTAACTTTCTATATTTTGTTGTGTGATCCACTTGTTTATCTTCATAACGTATAAAAATCCTCAATAGGACACTACAATATCACTATCTATTCAAACACTGGCAACTCTCATACTGGACAAACAAGATACATAACTCATAACTTTAGACTGATGCTTCTTTCCTTCTACACTACAGTTCAGAACTAAAGTGTAAAAATATACCTTCAATAATGGAGGAGAGGGCTTTTCCATAATTATTTATAAACTTTATAGAGATAGAATGTCATAGCTAAAGCAGACTTACTGCTACCTCTAGAGGAAGATTCTAGATAGAATAAGGTAAGTGGAGCAGTGCAAAGTTAGGGGGGAAATCACCATTTGTTCAGCAATGCCTTGAGGTAAACTTGGCTTTCTGTGTCATGGATTTGAATTTTGCTCATAGGTATCAGATTCTGAGGTGCAATCCAGACCACTGTGGGGTTGTCACTGCCTGTCTTTGAGTGCCTCACAATACCTTGCTATGGTAGATCCTAACTTGGACTGCTCATAGACAGCCTCCTATCAAGCAGATAACTATCTATGGGTTTTGCAACCTTGATGGAGCAAATTTGACTCCATCTTCCACCAGCCTTGGTTACTAGTTGCAGGCTGACCTCAGCACACTCCCATTCCAGAATTTTCCAAGCATCATGTTCTGTGCAATTTCCAGCCAGCTCCTGGACAATTCAGAGAAATAATGAAGTTTGTTCTTTTAAAAGACACAAAAACATATCACAGCTTATTCATTTAGCTGGAGTGACTACTCCCTTTTTTAAAAATACCACAGTGAGTTGGGTCATAGTAAATTACAACACATTTCTTAACAATAGGACACAAATTAATTGATACTACATAAAATGAATAACATTAAGAAGTTTTAGAATAGATGAAGTGAAATACACATCTAAAACTCAAACTTAATATAGTAAAATACAGACTTTATTCAGGAGAGTTTCTCTCATCAGATACAGTTTCTTTCTACCCAGGGCTGACTTTCTCTCAGTCAGGATCTTTCACAAAAGTGTAAGTTGCTAGCTTCTATTATCTCTTTAGATGAAATATCTTACCCTAACCAGGTGTTTCACCTATATTCAGTTCCAGTGACTTCAACCCCCCTCTCTGCTTCTTTAGTTGCAAGATCAATCTTTCTCAGCTCTGGCTTCTCATCTGTGTAGTGATGAATGCCAAAGATGGCTTCTGTCCTAGCTTATGTTTCAAAGTTAAATAACATTATTGGTTTTTTTCTCTTCCTGTGGGTTCCCATTCCCTTGTATGGTGACAAGTATCAGAGGAGTAGCAATGTTAGTCTGTATCCACAAAAACAATGAGTACTGTGGTACCTTAAAAACTAACACATTTATTTGGGCATAAGCTTTGGTGATGCATCTGTTAGCCTCTAAGGTGCCACAGGACTCTTTGTTCATACCCTGTATGATTTCAGTGTAAATGGCTCTTCCATTGTATCTGATTTCATGTGTAGATAGTTGTGACAATCCCTCCTATCTGAACAAACTGTGCAGCCTAATATCAATGAATGTCCATAATCTACTATGTATCTGAGAGTCTGTTTGTCTGTCCAAGAACTCCTCCTAAGCAGTAAGAGCTAGGACCACCAAGTTTGATATTCAGCTTCCTCTTAAAGCAAGCTAAGAATATGGTTTTGCCAGGAAAATGGGATGTGCCTGGAATGGGAATGCATTTCAGGAAACCATACAGAAAATCATGGCTGACTGGAGTTGTGCACCAACCTCCAGTACTGCCTAGCACTGAGCCTCTCACTTTCCAAATACCTGTTAGGGAGGGCCAGGGGAGATGAAGCTCCCTCAAATACATACAGGAACATTGCTGGCTGTTTCTTTTCATCAGGGATCAAGAGGAAAGCGCTCAGTTTGCTGAATTCTTCACTTTGCTAGGGGGCACAAAGGGCAAATGAATCTGAACCCACCCCAGCAAGGGAATATGCAACCCTCCCATAGCTGTGCCCACTGGAGCTGCAGTGGCCATGGAGAGGCACTTCTCACCTGGTCCTAAGTGCTTCAGTGGGGGTATGTCTACACTACCACCCTAGTTAGAACTAGGGTGGTAGTGTAGACATACCCTGAGAGAGGACTGGGGTAGTCCTCCCTCCATGGGGCAGCCTGAACTTCTCATACCCAGCCCCTTCCCAGAGCAATGCTTTAAAAGGAGCATGTATATTTTCATTTGCGTGTTCTCTCAGAATAAAAAATTCCTGTTGGATTACAGAATGGCATCATGAGGTCATCAGCATTCACATGCCGCTGCCGCCTCCTCCGTCCTCAGCTGCTTGCTGTAGCCAGCCTCGACACCGTCCCCTCTGGGGATGCTCTGCTTCAGCTTCTGCTCCATGCTCCGGGGGCTGTGCCTCCGGGGAGGAGGTGTGGGGGGTCCCCTCTGCCACATGAGCCTGCCCCCCCCAGGCTGCCCTGTATCTCCTCCACCATCCAAGCCTGACTCCAGGCTGTGCTGGGTCCCCTACACTATCCAAGCCCAACCGCACACACACGTTGGGCCATGCTGGGTCCCCTTCACCATCTGAGCCCGAACGTCTCTCCTTTCCCCGTCCCCCAAGCTGCGCCAGGTCCTTTCTGCCATCTGAGCCCTCAGTGTGTGCCTGCTTATTCATTGGTATGTGTAGCTTTGGCATGCCTCAGGGGGATGTCTGCTGGCAGCACAATGCAGTCCCAATCTGTTCAGCATATCTTCACACATAATCTGTCTGGGGATCTAATAATTTTCACTTGCAAATCTCTCCAAGTCTGCAACATCTTTTAGGAGGCATGGTGACTAAAAGTGAACACAGCCAGCACTGCTGGTGAGGGCAAACTCTCAACTTATAAAATGGCATGAAAATTAAGGTTTTTAATTAATTGTAGTTAACTCAAGCGATCAATGCAAAACAAACTAGCTAGATTTTTAAAAGGAGCAGTTGGCGGTGCCTGAGCTACAGTGCTGGGATCTGTGTGAAAGCAAGTAAGAGGCCCCCTCCCTTCACAAGACCTCACCCCCTCCACTGTGACCCCATACCCTCAGCCCCCTCCCTCATACCTCCCAAGCAGACACCTTGTACTCCCAGTCCTCTCCTGCCCCCTTCTCTCTGGCCAGACACTTACCCCCAGCCTGCTTCTGCACCTACCCTGCTCCTGCACTCTTCCTCCAGCCAGACACTTACCCCCTGAGAGAGAGGGGGGTTGGCGAGTATAGCGAGCAGGGGGCACAGCCCCCTAGTATTTTCTAAAAACCAAAAATTGAGTGAAGGACCTGTGCGATGCCGGATGAATCTTCTAGTTCCTTATCTAGCATTTAATATATACATTTCACAATGATATTACTCATCAAAGTCCTTATCTTTCATAAAAGATCTCATTCTTTACACTTCTATAATACAGTAACATTGTAGACAATCATGTGATTTAACGGCTTATCTCTTGAAGCCTCTATAGACCAGTAAACCTTTGGCCTGGGTTCTTCTGATCCAAACCAACCTTCTCTTTCCTGATGAATGAAGATGCCAGGTTATCTTTCTCCCCATATGTTAGGTATGAGGTTTGCCTCCATCCCTTATTAGCTTGATCAGTCTGTTCACCACATATATGAAAGTTAAGGTAAACAGTCTTTCTTTTTGTTTTATATGGAGCTGTGGAGAAACTGCCACTGATGTACCTGGTTTAAATGCATTTTTGTTATGATGCCAACATAGGCTGATCACTCAATATCTACCACATGCAGACATGATGCAGATCTATTAATGATGAGGGAGTTTTCAGATGATACCTCACAGCACCAGTTTTGCACAGAAATTATGAAAATAGTTTGCTGGGTCTGAATATAATGGCTCTTGGTGTCATGGAATGCATGCTGGAAAAATTATCCTATGCAACCACTGTCTTTCAGCTACATAGCTGTATTTAGCTCTTCTACAGCCAGCATATGTGAAGGTTGCCACTAATCAAAGGGTAGCGAGCATGGCCACATGACCAGTCAGAAGTGAAATGTAAAGTATGAAAATATTATTTTCTCTAGTGCACTGGAGATGGTGGAATTGCATAGAAACTAGCTGCAGAAACAAAAGGTGTACAAAAATAATCAGTACATAGATAATCCATAAATATAATGTGTATTAAAAAATTGATTCACAAACTGCTATGAATTAGCTAGGACAATAGAAAAATCTTGATTGGCTTGTGGCTATTCCATACACAAAAGAGAGGCTGGATTGGTAGCATAAATTGCTCATTGTGAATGGCTTGCCCAGGTCTAGCTAGGACGTCTAATTCAGCTCCTAATCCTGCTTCATCCCTTGTCTGCCCTTGAGCTCTGAGCGACTTAAGTAGCCAAGAGCACCTTAAGGGTCTTTGTAAGGACCCTTGGCTCACAGGTGGATGTAATCCATGGAAATCCATTGCTTTCCACAATAGCTATATCTATCATTATTCAACACAACTTTAGAGTCTGAATCTTCAAAATGTGTTCTGCCAGCTGGTCTCCTATTATTGAGCAATATATCATCACAGTGACATTACTACTAACTGACTAATAACTGCTCCAGATGGCCAGATTGCATTTTGGGAGATCCTAACCATGCAAGTGATAATCTTTTAAAATTCTTACGAATTATCTTTTTTAATAAACTGCACTTAGTCACTTTCAAGAGAAATGGTCATAAGAGCTGAATGGATGAAGTGTAACACTTTAAAATGTTCAAAAGCTGAAACTGCAAGATGAATGGCCTTGATAATTAGATCAATACCAAATCAGTGGTAGTCTCAGGATTTTCCTTTCAGGTGTTGCACAGGAAAAAACTTTTTGGTATGCATTCCATGACACTAAGAGCCATTGTATTCAGACCCAGCCCACTATTATAATAATCTTTGTACAAAATATGTGCTGTGAGGAATCATCTGAAAATGAATAATTCCCTCTTCATTAATAGACCTGCACCAGGTCTGTATGTGGTAGATATTGAGTGATAGGCACAAGTTGGCATGATAACTAAAATGTATTCAAATCAGGTTAATCAGTGGCCATTGTTCAACAGGTCTGCCTTAAACAAAGGAATAGATGTATCAAAAAATGTCAGGAAACTTGTATAAAGTACAGGCACTGCCTGAGTTACAAACATCTGACATATGAACATCCGCACAGACAAACGAAAGCTCACTTGCAGCAGTCAAGAGATTTGGGTGGTAGCCAGAGGACTCTAGAGGACCTGGAAGTGGTCATACAACAGTGGCTGGAAGTAAATGGCAACTTCCCTTTCAAAGACTGGATGGCTGCTTCCTGCACTTCCAGAGTCCTATGATCCATGCTTATGCTGTTTGTCACCACCCCTGTTAGGGTATAGTCAGGGAGTGGGCTGGATATAGGAGCTGACAAAGTCAGGGAAGGGGAGGGTGCCCAGAAGTCCTCTGCAGAATCTCCTCCTCATCCTCCTCCAAGTAAATCTGCCTTTACTCAAACACCTGCATTCAAGATAAAAAAATTTAAAAAATCTATTTTGCCTTGAAAATATACAGTATTTCAGCTATACTATGGGTTAAATAGATTTTTGTGGGCTAGCTTCATAATCTAACTTGGTTTATAACATAGTTTCCATGGGAAAATGCTTTCTGAGCATTTGGGGAAAAAACCCAACTTTTAGAACTGATTCATAAATTGGGTACATCCTGTAATGGGGAAGATTTGTGAATATAAACAAGCTTTGCTGCCATCAATATGGAAATGCTGTTTTTCATACCTAACAGATATATCAGGAGAAGAGCAAGTCAGAAAGAGCTGGAAAATTATTGCACAAAATAAATTGGAAAAAATGTTGCAAACTTTCATTAGAATGTTTTCCCTTTTTATCTTCTCTGTTTAAGAAGGAGTCCCTTTCTCTTAAGAAGACATGATGGAGAATTATCCAAATAATCAATAAAATCTTTAGAATTTTTTCTTCCATGTGAGAAGTATGGACAAATAAATGTGTCATTCACCTTTTTCCGTTAATACTCAAAAAGAACATCAGGCAAAGAAACTCTAAACATCAGGCTTTTTATTATTATTCCTCCCTATATTAAGGAAGATGCTTTTTCAGTTAAATCAGTCTGTGGCTTGTTTTGTAGAGCTATGTTTAGCTGAAGCATATTCAAGTTATCCATTGTTGTTATGTGCTTATCCATTGTTGCCATTTCTCATATAAATCTGTGCCATTTGTAAGAGCGTGGGAGGATTTTTCTTTTGTTGTAAAGCTGTTGTGCATCTAAATTCATAGTGATAAACTGGGCACCAAATAGCATCCTCTTTCAGTACAGAATCCTACGAGTGAAATGAGCAAACGTCCATTAGCGATGTGTCTCAATAATATGCTTATTTAGTTATTGATGATCTTCCAGAATTTCTAAATAGAATCTATGACACTCACCCTTCTTCACAGGTCAGATGTGATCTTTCGATGATTGTGTTTTTACAGTAAAGTGTTTTTAAGATTGTCAGGGACCATTAGACTATCTAGTCTGGCTCCTTGTGTATATAACATAGGCCATAGAATTTCACCAAGCTATGCTCCTGTGGTTCAATAACTTGTGTTTTTCCTCCCATGTACATGCAAGATTTATTCCCCAGTTCTGTATCCTTAGTGGGGTTTTTTTGTTTGTTTGTTTTGCGAGGGCGAAGACGAATGTTATGTTCATTGCATTACACTTGAGACGTTTTGTTCAAGGTTCAAAGCATCATTGATGAACTCTTGAAGGAGACTTCTTCAGTCAAAAACAGTTGCTGTATGTAATGCAACCTTTTAAGGAGGGAATTGTGGAAACTAATGTGGGGGAAAGGGTTTATCTCAAGAGCCAGCTGCATAAAAAAAGAAAATACACATAGCTATATCTCAGTGTATATAATAAAGCCAGATTTTTTGTACATGTCACCAGAATATACTTATAAAAGCTATCAATATGAAAACATAGGGGCTGTGTCTACATTGGCAAGATTGTCTACACCGTCTACATCCGGTTTTGTGCAAAATCTTGCCGCCTGTCTACACTGGCCGCAAGTATTTGCACAAGAACACTGACATTCTACTGTATGAAATCAGTGCTTCTTGCGCAAATACTCTGACGCTCCCTCTCAGGAATAAGTCCTCTAGCGCAAGTGTTCTTGCACAAGAGGCCAGTGTAGACAGGTAACATCAATTTCTTGCACAAGAAAACCCAATAGCTAAAATAGCCATCGGAGCTTTCCTGCGCAAGAGAGCATCTACACTGGCACGGATGCTTTTGTGCAAAAGCAAATCTTTTCCGCAAAGGCACATGCCAGTATAGACGCTTGTCACAGATTTACTGGGTGCGAGCGCCCCCTCCCAGCGGGGCAAAGGGATTCAGCGGACCTACCGTCTGTAACTAACATATGTCTGTCCCGGAGCGTGTTCCCCGGGATGTGGGATGTGAGTGCAAACACCTGGCCACGTGTTGGTACCAGGGTTCAGCAGACTCACTGCCCTGCCCCGACAGGGGTCCATAGGTCCTGTAGGGAATGAGGGGGGAAGTTATGGGGTGACCTTGTGACGGGTTTACAGGGCCAGTCGGGGTGGCGGGCAAAGGGGAAAGGTGTAGGGGACCCGGGCCCACCTTCTCCACCGGGTCCCAGCCCAGGGCCCTAAGTGGGGGATAACTACCATGTTCCCTCCACGGCAGGTGGGGACTCTCCCTGTAACTCACCTGCCCATGGGCGCCAGAAGCACCCTGCCCCCGGCTTCTTCCCTCCCCGCTCCCGGCTACCCTGCCGGAAGGTCTGCCCGGATCACTTACCCCGCCCGAACCGTTGGCCCCATCTGGCTGGCATCCTGGGGGCTCCAGTGTTGGTCTTCTTGCCCTCCAGTGGGGTGGGATACTCGCTCGCTCGTGGGGCGTCTGGCGGCTCCTCCCGGTGCCGCTGCCAGCTGTCTCCCCCGGCCGCTTTTCAAGCGGCCCGGGCAAGGACGCAGGGGATGCTGGCCCCGCCCCTCAGGAGTCTGCATGCCCTGCAGCGCAACAGCCGGGGTTTGGCGCTCCGCCCCCTGCCCTGCGCGGCCCCGTGCAGCCAGCCTGCTTGCCAGGCTCCCGGCCCGCCTGCCGTAGCCGTGTCTGGCCCCACCCCTTTAGCCACGGGGCTGGGCACATTCCCCTGCATCGGGGCTTGGCCCGACTGGGTCTATTCCAGCTGCCAGGGCCGTCTGCTTGCCCTCTCTGCGCCCAGGGAGGGGGGCTGATCCCCCGGCCCGGGTTAGTGCGGACCCCACGGGGTCCGTCACAATGCTCTCTTACTCAAATACTCTAACTCAAAAACTCTTGTGTTTAGAATATTTGCACTAAATCTTGCCAGTCTAGACGTAGTCAGGAGGAATTGATTATGAGCAGCACTACACAAATATAAAAAAGGAGGTGGGGAGAGACAACAAGAAGCCTTCCTATCTAGTACATGTTTTGAGAGGTGTGGACATAATCAAAGTCATTTTGCTCAGAGAGAACTAGGCAACACAAGGCTAGTGCCTATAGCAGCATTAAACTTCCCAAGGGACAATGGATTTTCTATCTCTCTTCAAGTGACATCCCAAATGCAGAGGTTGTTAGCCACCATCTTCCATCTTTTACAGTTGTGAATGTCTTCTCTCCTTTTGGACATCACCATCTGGTGAAGTTTCTGACATGATTGGTAGGTACCACAGCCCTGGTCACATGTTATCTATACCATGTCCTTGAACCCTGGAAAGATGTTGCCTAGACCATATTTTCAATAGCTCTGGGAAGCAGTAGGCTTCATGGAGATTCTAGCAATACACTTCCTCTGTGCATGGGGGACTGTGGATGAACAGCCATGTGGCAGCCACAAAAGTTTTTATAGGATTTGTTTTGCAAAAACATCCTAGAATTTAGAGTAGAGTTTAAACAAAAAGGAAACTTTTGTCATAGACATTTTTTGTGTTTTGTTTTGCTAATAAACGCTCTATTTATCATCTGTCCTGGTATGGATGCTTATGTGAAACTTAAACATGCTTTCAAAGCTATGACTCTCCAAGCTGCCTCTTATCTTTCTTCAGTCTCCCAACCCCATTTTTTTAGGCTTGCAATTTCCTGCTATACAGTCTAGGATCACAGAACATCCTGTTTCCCCCTGCAAACCTTAATAATCTCATATATTCAGAGATTATATGACCAAAGAACCATTGAGATCACCTAGCAGAGTGACCAGATAGCTAGTATAAAACATCAGGATAGGACGGGGGATAACAGACACTTATGAGACAAAGCCCTGATTATTGGGACTGTTTCTATAAAATTGGGTCATTTGCTTATCTTGTCATCTAGCCCTGTATAACACAAAGCATAGGATTTCCTCAAATTAATTCCAGTTTGCCTAGATCAAATCCTAGATCAAACACCCAGTCTTTATATAAAAATGGCCAGTGACAAGAGAATCTATCACAATCCCAGTAGGTTTTATCAATAGTTAACTACTCTCACTATTTGAAAAGTTTGTGCCTTATTTCCAGCGTGAATTTGTCTAGTTTTAATAGCCAGCTCTTGGATCTTTGTGTACCTTTGTCTGCTAAAATGAAGAAGCCTTAATCCAAGTATTGTTCCTCTTAAAGGTACTTCTAGTCTGTAATCAAGACACACTTAACCTTTTTTAAAAAAAAAAAAATCTTTTTTTTAAAATAGACTCAAGCAGTTCAATCTATTTTCTTATTGTCATGTTTTCTGATTCTTTAATCATTCTCATGGCTTTTCAAAAGCCCTCTCCAATTTTTCAGCATCATTCTGGAATTGTGGACACCAGTATAGAAAACAGTATTCTAGCAGCAGTAATAAGGAGGAGGGAGAAAACTTGTTCATCTTGGCCTCTGAGGATAGAACAAGAAGCAATGGGCTTAAACTGCAGCAAAGGAGGTTTAGGTTGGACATTAGGAAAAAGTTCCTAATTGTTAGGGTAGTCAAACACTGGAATAAATTGCCAAGGGAATCTCCATCTCTGGAGATATTAAGATTAGGTTAGATAAACGTCTATCAGGGATGGTCTAGACAGTATTTGGTCCTGCCATGAGGGCAGGGGAATAGACTCGATGAGCTCGTGAGGTCCCTTCCAGTCCTCGTATTCTATGACTCTAATACTAGTGCCCAATAAAGGGCTAATATAACTTCTCTACTCCTGTTCAATATTCTACTTCTTATAAATCCGAGGACTACTGTAGTGGTCAATTGCGGAAGAACTTTGTACGTATTAGTTTAGGGGTGGTGAGTCTTGCATTCTTTCCCCCCTTTCCCTTTTCCCTATTTCTGATGAGCCAGAAGCAAGTCTTTGGGAACCAACGCCACTTGAGATAAGCATTGTTGCCAGTATAGCAAGAACAAATATGAGATAAGGGTAAAGGGCAAGAACACATAAACAATTCTGTTTACCCTAACGTACTGATCACGTAAACAGGGCCAAAGAAGAAGAAGATCTAGATCAGAACCAGATCGATAACTAACAGCTAAGCCCTACATAAGCATTAATGAGTAAGCCCTGGAAATTTCCAAACTGCCAAAGAAGGCAGGAAAACTGTATTTAAGGCTGCCTCAGGGTATGTCTACACTACAAAGTTAGTTTGAACTAACGGATGTTAGTTCGAACTAACTTTCCTAGGCGCTACACTAGCGTTCCGTTAGTTCAAACTTAATTCGAACTAACGGAGCGCTTAGTTCGAACTAGGTAAACCTCATTTTACGAGGATTAACTCCTAGTTCGAACTAGCTAGTTCGAATTAAGGGGTGTGTAGACCCTTAATTCGAACTAGTGGGAGGCTAGCCCTTCCCAGCTTTCCCTGGTGGCCACTCTGGCCAACACCAGGGAAGCTCTATTGCCCCCCTCCCGGCCCCGGAGCCCTTAAAGGGCCCCGGGCTGGCTACACAGTTTGTGCCAGTTGCAAGGCTGTCAGCACCCGTGTCAGCAGACCCTGCACCTGCCACACCATGAGCCAGCCACCCGAGGACACCCAGCCCTCCACTGCTCCCCAGGACCAGCCTGGCGGCTCCCAGGAGCCTGCCTGGGGGCGCAAAAGGCGGGCGCCCGCTTGGTCAAGTGCGGAGATCGTGGACCTCATCGAGGTTTGGGGGGAAGCCTCCAATGTCCACGATCTCAGCACTAGCCACAGGAACGCGGCCGTCTACGGGAGCAGCGCAGCCGGGAGCAGGTCCAGTGCAAAATTAAGGACTTGCGGCAGTCCTACTCCCGGGCCTGCCTGCCAGGGGCCGACCCAGAGGCCTGCCCCCACTTCCAGGCCCTGGACTGCCTCCTGGGGGCTCATGCCATCCCTGCCCCCCGGGACGTGATTGACCCCGGGGCAGAGGGCCCGCTCCTGGAGACAGAGGAGGAGGAGGAGGGCTCTGAGAGCCAGGAGCCTGCCACCAGCCTGCCCAGGACCTGGGACCCCCGAGGCACCCCACAGAGCCGCTCGCCTGTGTCGTCTGAGGCCGGGGAGGCGTCCACCTGTGAGTACCATCGTGTTCCCCTTATGTGTACGGAGGGCTGGGGCGAGAGGGAGCCCCGGGACCGTGCGCCTGGGCCTTGCCCATCAAGGAGCAGCAGCTGGGGATCCTGCAGGGGCCCTGGCCTTGCAGAGGGGAGCTGGGTTTCACACACCTGGGCCCCTGGGGTAATTGACCGCTGGTCTTGTTGCACCACAGCTGCAGCACCTGGGCCTGCAGGGCGCACCACACCGCCTGCAGCAGCTGCCTGTGCCCGGGCAAGCAGGAGAGCCAGGAACGAGGAGGCGTACCAAAGGCGGCACCTCCGGTTCATGGACCACCAGCTCCGCACCCAGGACCACTGGGTCCAGGAGGACCTGAGGCTGCGCCGGAGGAGTCTGGAGACCCTGGAGGAGCAGGGCCGTGCCCTGCGAGGCCACCTCCAGAGCCTGCTCAACCGCTTCCCATTTCCTCCTCCCCCTGCTCCCCCTGCTCCTCCTGCTCCTCCTCCTGCTCCCGCTCCTGCTTCCGCTCCTGCTTCCTCCACACCCCCTGTCACTCCTGCCCCCCCCTCCATAACCATTTCCCACCGACGCCCCCGGACCCGCAGTGTGGCGAGACGGGAGAGGCAGCCGGACTCCCACCCCTGAGCTTTCCTTTCCCTTCCTCCCTTCCCTCCCCTTCCAGCTCCCTCGTCCCAGGTTTCCCCCTCCACTCTCCCACCCTCACCTCTCCCTCTCCCCCACCCTACTTATGTTAAATAAACAGATGTTTTTGTTTCAAAAACAGGTGTCTTTATTTTACAGTAGGTAGGGAGGGGAAAGGCGAAGGGGGGTAGGGTGGAAGAAGGCCCCAGTGGGGCATGCAGGGAGAGGTCAGTCTTCCTCCTCCACCAGGAAGCTCTCCCGCAGGGCTTCCCGGATCCGGATGGCCCCCCGCTGGGCTTCCCGGATGGCGGCGGTGCGGGGCTGACCGTAGTGTCCAGCCATGCGGTCAGCCTCAGCCATCCAGGCTGGCAGGAAAGCCTCCCCCTTTCGCTCACACAAATTGTGGAGCACACAACATGCTGCCACCACGGGAGGGATGTTGTGCTCGGCCAGGTCCAGACGGGTAAGGAGGCATCGAAAGCGGGCTTTCAGTTGCCCGAAGGCCCCCTCCACCACGATGCGGGCCCTGGTCAGCCTGGCATTGAAGGCCTGGCGGGAGGGATTGAGGTGCCCCGTGTAGGGCTTCATGAGCCAGGGCTGCAGTGGGTAGGCGGCATCCCCCACCAGGCACACGGGCATGTCCACGTCCCCGACCCTGATGTGGCGGTCAGGGAAGAAGGTCCCGTCCTGCAGCCGCTGGCACACGGAGGAGTTGCGGTACACCTGGGCGTCATGTGCTTTCCCGGTGGTCACACACGGCCTGCAGGATCATGGAGAAGTACCCCTTGCGGTTCATGTAACGGGACGCCTGGTGTTCCGGGGCACGGATGGGGATGTGCGTCCCATCGATGGCCCCACCGCGGTTGGGGAAGCCGAGGGCACCGAAGCCCCGGATAACGGTGTCCGGGTCAGCGAGGCGGACCACCCTGCGGAGCAGCACCCGGTTGATGGCCTTGACCACCTGCAGAGAGAGAGACAGCAAAGCGCCAATCAGTGGGGCGCCTGGGTGGCTGGGAGCGTTCGTGCCCTGGCAGTGCCCCGCGCCCCACTCCCGGTAGCAACCCCCCTGGCGGCGTGTAGGACGGATGGGACAGCCCGACCCCTCCGGTGCGGGGCGCTTTTGCCTCCTCCCGCCCCCCCTTTGTCCCTGGGGCGGCCCATCCCCTCTTCGCAGCCCCCTCCCCCCCGGCTCGGTGGCCGATGAGTGCCATACCTGCATGAGCACCGCTCCGACGGTGGATCTCCCCACGCCGAACTGGTTCCCGACGGATCGGTAGCTGTCCGGCGTGGAGAGCTTCCATAGGGCGATGGCCACCCGCTTCTGGAGGGGGATGGCGGGCCTCATGCGAGTGTCCCTTCTGCGCAGGGCAGGGGCGAGCCACTCGCAGAGCTCCAGGAAGGTGTCCCTCCTCATCCTGAAGTTCTGGGTCCACTGTCGGTCCTCCCAGCGCTCCAGGACGATGCGGTCCCACGAGTCGGTGCTGGTGTCCAGACGCCAGACGCGGGGGGGGGGGCACGCTGGTGCCGGGGCACCGCCGCGGCTCCTCCACAGCTCCCAAGGTGGCCAGGCGGAGAGGCAGGGGGCTGACGTGCACCAGGTGGTGCCAGGCAGCCTCGAGCCATTGCTGGCAGGCTTGCAGCAGCAAGTCCAGAAAGTGCACCAGAAGGTGCAGGGCGAGCTGTGGCTCCATGTTGCCACCTGCGGCGGCCCCCCTGAAGGGAAGCACCGACACAGATGGGCACAGAGACCAATGCTTTGCTGTCCCTCGGCAAGGTTGGCAAGCAAGCAGGAAAAGCTGAGAACCGGCTGTCCAGGGGGGGTCCCTTTAAGCTCGAGCCTCAGAGATAGCCTTAGACAGCAGCCACACAAAGCAACTACTGACCTGATGCCCTGCCAGAACCGGTTTCAGCTGCCCTTAAATGCCCCCCTGCGTCCAATCAGTGTGGACGCGCTAGTTCAAATTAGCAAAACGCTAATTCGAACTAGTTTTTAGTTCTAGACGCGTTAGTTCGAATTAGCTTAGTTCGAATTAACTAATTCGAACTAAGTTAGTTCGAACTAGCGCTGTAGTGTAGACGTACCCTCTGAGCCTAGTAAATCGGACTTCACCGATGGGCTTTGGGTACTGGCGCCTCGGAAGCTGAGACAACCTCCCACTTCGTCTGCAGCCTACCCGGGGTCCCAGGCTTGCAGGAAGGGACATAAGATATGCCACTTCTTTGTTATGTTGTTCTTCCATTTATGGGGCACAGCTGTTAGCTGTCAAGAAATAAACTGTTTGTGTTTGACAGATACCTGTGTGACGTATTTTGTACTTTGGGAACCCAGTGTCGGACCTGAGACTTACTCTGGACGGCTACAACTACATTTGAGTCCTTTTGCGTACAACATTGTAAGGGTTGTTCATGTAACCTTGTTCCATAAGTGAATAATGATGTATTACCTAATCCAAGTACTTTATCTGGGCCAAACTCACACTAAAGTCAGTGGCAGCTGGGTCTGTGTAAAGCATTTGGGATTAGATACTATGAACTTCACAGTTTCCTTCATTTCCTGTCCTTTCTCCTGCTCTCTTTCTTTACCAGACCTTCCTTCTTGCCGGTTCTCATTTCTCTACATTTTAACATCCAAATGTTAGCTGCCCTTTGAATTCAGCAGGATGGATGAGGTTAAGTTTTTTTTCAAGTGTTTTTTTATTTTAATCAAGAAGCATAGTTGAGCATTTTAACTAGTTGTAAGCAGGAGCAACTACAGGTGAATGCTATTAAAAGTTTAAGATTTTCTGAACTGTTGAAAATTTAAAATGCCACTCTTGTTTCTTTAGGGCTGTGTCTACACTGGCCTCCCTTTCAGAAAAGGGATGCTAATGTAGCACTTTGGAATAGGCAAATCCGCGGGGGATTTATATATCCCCTGCAGTATTTGCATTAACATGACTGCCGCTTTTTTCCGGCTTGGAGATAAGCTGGAGAAAAGCGCCAGTCTAGACGTGATTCTCCGGAAAATAAAGCCTTTTCCGGAGGATCTCTTATTCCTTTCAAGTAGGAAAAGGCTTTATTTTCCGGAGAATCACGTCTAGACTGGCGCTTTTCTCCGGCTTATCTCCAAGCCAGAAAAAAGCGGCAGCCATGTTAATGCAAATGCTGCGGGGAATATTTAAATCCCCCGCGGATTTGCCTATTCCAAAGTGCTACATTTGCATCCCTTTTCCGAAAGGGAGGCCAGTGTAGACACAGCCTAGTAGTTCCTGCCATCATTGGCCATCTTCTTATATTCCCAGTAACAGACATATTCAACTTTTCTTTTAAAAGCAAAGTTCTAAACTACACAATAGTTAGAAGACTTCAACTGATGATATAAAAAATAGCCATTTAAGGAGCCAATGGAAAAAAAAGTATCCATTTAAACTAGTATCCAGCATTTTCATTTGACAACACATATTTGCTCAACTAATTTTAACTTGCATTCCAAATGAAGCATTTTTATTTGTTTGGTTCCTGATTATCCATTTGTTCTGAATTTTTGTGTTGCACAATGTTCTTTCTGCAATGCCTTATTCTTCCTTGCTATGAAATCATTTTGTGTAAGGGAGAATTATTTTTTTCTCTTTCAACAGTCAGAAAGATAGGTATAAGGATGGATAGTTAGAGGAAGAAGAGACTAAACCAGAAATAAAAAGTTTTTATTGGAAGGGGAAATAAAAATCTTTAGCAAGTAACCTCTGAAAAGATGTTTCAGGAAAGCATAGTAACAGAATCACTTTCTCAGCCATTTATTCCTCAAATGTCCAACAGTGTGTGAATACTACTTCAGTGCCATAGAGGTGAGCAGAAAGGTAAAGAGGAGCAGCACCAGTACTGGTGACAGGAATATTAAGGAAACAGGATGTTATAGGAATTCAAGTAAATAAGCAGATCTTGCTCCTATAGGAATCAATGGGAGCTTTGCCATTAAGTTCAGTGAAAGCGGGATTGCATCCAAGTTCCCCAGAAAATTCTTTAGTGGTACTTGAGGAAATGAAATAGTGATGGGCAGATTGTTTACAGAAGCATATATAAGGAGGGGGTCAGTTATTTTCGTGCTTCAAGGAGCCAGGAGAGCAAGAAGATGGTAATGAAGTGGTATGTTGGACTCTGAAGAGCAGATTTCCATCACTCTTCAAAGTGGAATGTGCTGTTTCTTCTCTGATTCTTTTATCCACTGAGTTTTTCAAAGGAGGAATGCATTGGGATCTCTGTGGCACTGGCACTATGGGGAGAAAGCAGGCAGGCTCATGTTAGGACTCAGTAACTCATAAATACTTTAATATAGAATGAAAGGAAAACCATTGCTACTACCATGGATATTTTTTTCCTGGTCACAGTACTCTCCCTACCTAAGTCTGGCCCTTGATCAAATGATCTCCCCCTCCCAATTTGTTAAACTTCTGAATAACTAATTTGTATTGAATTGTAGTACATTTTATGACTTTGTACAGTTTTCATGAGTGATTTCTCCATCATAAGATACAAGATAAAGGTTAGATCTTTAAATCTGTATTTATTCATGCCAAATATACGCAAATAAAATTTCCTCCAATCTTAAAGATTCTTTATAATTTTAAGAATAACTGAAATGTACTAACATCAAGAAAATGAACTGTGCACCAATATTGGGTGGACCAGTATTAAATAGGTGACAGCCTTAAAATGTTAATCCTAGTTCTTTAGTTCAGCAGGTTGCCTTTTCTTTCCTTTGCCCTCATGAATTGAAGTACAGCCTGAAAGATCCAAAGACTAGCCAAGTGGCTTACCCTGGTTAGCTGGGAACCAAAAGTTTGCCAGCTGCTGAAATACAGGGTCAGTTTCTGAAAGAGTCCTCGCATTTTGTCATTTGTACTTATTCATCTTGAGTGGGTGCGGGTCAGTTTATAAATGAACTAGCCTTAAAATGTATCCTTTTGCCCTACATTTCTTCCTTTCATTTTTTAATTATTGCATTGCTGGTGGTGCCTTACCACATTTTATGCAAATATTCCTGAACTTCGAGATCTTCTCCAAATATCACTTTTCCATCTCCTGAAGGGAAAGAGCAGGATTTAGGGGCAGGCAATAGGTTAGGGTATCAGGAGTGTGAGGCCACAGGGCTCAAACTGCTGTTTTTAATTGTTGGCAGTAATAGGGAAAATAGAATGTGTGAAGGGTAAAATGTTTCAGATATTCCATATGTAGATTTGTTTTTCTCTAAGCTCCTGGTATGTTCTAGACCTTTCTTAGACTCTCACAAAACCTTCCAGACTTTGAGAACTACATTTCCATCAAGCCTTCTAGACTGTTGTCAGTTTTCCCCTCAGAGATTACCAGGTGCTGGGCATCACCAATTTATCAGTGAGATGTAACAGTGAACTGAAATAAAGTGAGAATCAAGCTGTGATACTGTGAACTTTTTTACTGTGCACCATCTATACTTGTTCATTAGTTCATTGTAGAAAAAGCCTTAGCGTTTGCAGCAGGCTGGGGGGCATGCACTTTCCTGACATTAATTTAAATTTGTTATAGTACTTTGATCTAGTCCCATAGATTTTAAGGCTAGAAGTGATTGTTCTGATCTAGCAAGACCTCCTGCACAATCCAGACATAAAACCTTGCCTATTAAGTCCTGCATAAAGACTATAATTTATGTTTGAGCTGTAGTATGTCTGAAATAGTGAAACAAATATTATTGAAGGTAACCACGTTAGTGATACCAGTGAATAGCATACATTTTATCATCACTTGTCTATACTTACCACCTGTTATCAGAGATGCTAGGGTCTATTTTATCATGTTGGAATGTGCATTATTGCTTTGCAAAGCACAAGCTTGTGGAAACCATGCCACTGATTGCAGGAAGGAACATAATAATCCTATATAGTCCTTCATAAAGTGTAGAAACTCGGGGCTTGTCTCCACACATTTAGGTTATGGAAAGCTGTATGAATCTAGCCTGTCATAGACTGTGTCCACCCTGCTGATGCACATGGGCACCGGGGTAAGGAGGGAGGAGGGAAGGTGTGGCTCCACATTCCTGGAAGGGGCAAGACCTCAGGCAGAAGGGTCAGGGCTGTGGGCAGCCATCCCTCAGCATGGATGGTAATGCCTCCACTCCCAGTGCTGCCTGGAGTGTACTAAACAGTGCTCCTATGTGGCTCTAGGCACTACCACAGCAGGCTCCAGAGTCCCAGGCCCCTTTGACTCACCTAGTTCCTTCAAATCATCAGGACTTGTGGCAGCTGTCCCCTTTGCTCCACCAATCGGCGGGCCTGACATTAATATTTCCAATTCCTATAGGCAGGGTTCAACATTGTCAGCTGGAGCACTTTCCCATCAACAATGAGCTGTGGCAATATGGCAGCAATGCCCTTCTGCCATGTATAATGGCCAGGCTGGACAGTCTCTATGCCAAAGGATTAATGGACACATCAGATATTTGGAATAGTAACACACAGAAACCTGTTAAGGAACATTTTAACCTTCTTGGGCACTCACTAATGGATCTAAAGGTATCTATACTACTACAAAGCAATTTCAAAAACCAGATTGAGAGAGAAACTGCAGAACTGGGTTTCATTTACAAGTCTGACATCTGTAATCAAGGTTTGAACAAAGACCTGACCTGGATGGGCTGCTACATTCCACACCCTAATAACACAAAAAGTTAAGCTCCGAGTAATTAGAGCCCACTCTATTAGCCTCATTTAGCACAGACATTCTAATTGACTATTTGTTTCCTATTTTTTTCCTTATCTCTCCCCCCCCCCTCCTCGTCCCTTCCCTTTCACTGCTATTTATTTGTACTCTGGACCCCTTACTCCATTCATCTGAAGAAGTGGGTTGTGCCCATGAAAGCTCATGGTACCATCTACATTTTTGTTAGTCGCTAAGTTTCTGCAGAACTATTCATTAAGGTTTTTTTCCAGTTACAGACTAACACGGCTACCCCTCTGAGACTTTTAAACTTCTCTAATTTGCCTTTATTACTAAAATCCCAAGCAGTAAGGCCTCAACTTTGCTCCCATTAAAAGCAAAAGTAAATGTCCCATTGACTTTAAGATCATGCCCCTCAAGGAGAACATAAAAGCTAAGAAACCTTACACAAATTACTTTATATTATCAGATGAATATGTCACTTCTCCATGCTTACATACTGAATTAAAAGAAACCACATTTTTCATTGCTCCTCAGGGGTAAATCCATCCCTCCGTTGCATCTTCCCGATATGGCTGCATAGTGGTGAGGATTAGTTAAAAGAGAGGGAGGAAGACATTTTTTCTCTGCAGAGAAAATTGAGGAAAACAGAGGCAGGGGGAAGCTTCCAAGCACCACAGTGCTCTAACTCTTTTGCCTCTTCCAAAATGCCAGGTGCTTCCTACGTGTGTCCTTGTTATAAACTCATCAGTTCTAAGGCCAGAAGGAATTATTATGATCATCTAATCTGACCTCCTATATAACACAAGCCATAGAATTTCTGCAAAATAATTCATAGGGAATGTCATTTAAAAATCCAATCTTGATATTTTCTTTTCGTTTCTAATATTTATTTTTTTAAATCTGTCTTTTTGTCCAATTATTGGTCACAGATTTTGCCTGGCCTTTCTCTGCTTCCCTTATCAGTTTTCTATAATTTCTAACTTTTTGTTTTATTTATTATCAGCTTTCCCTTTCTTATATCTGTGTACTTTATTTTTATAATTGCCTTCACTCCCTTCTAAATCACTTATTTTAGTTTATTTGTTTTGTTCTTGGTTGAAGGTGGTATTGTGGCTTTCTGGGGCATCTAGTGAAGTGTTCTTAAGATAATTGGGAATCATTTAAGTGATACGCTTTCATCTTATTACTCCTATTCAGAAGAGCCAAGATTTTCAAAGCTGTGAGTGTAAAGTTAGGTTCCTAAATCTTTTTTAAAACTCTGAGATACATGGGATGACCTTTGAAAATGTCAAGGAGTCCACAGTTCCTACTGAGTTCATTTTTTAAAATCTTGACCTAAATCAGTGCTAAGAGAGTGCACCCTATTCTTGTAATATTAGCTTTCATCCTATAATTCATAAAAAGCTTTTTACATAATATTAAATTATGAATCTCCCATTTGCTTTCATTTTGAGATTTACTACATGTTAACTGACCCTTTAATTAAAAATATTTTATTCACCACAATGAAATGATTATAGCAAGATTGTTGCAGCAGTTGAACAAAGCCTGTGGAATAGTGTAGCCTTTGGAAGATATAATGAATGATCGTTAAATTAATCAGATAGAATTTGTGGGAAATGTTCCAGTAGCTTCTTGTATCAAAATACCACAAAAACTGTGAAGCTTAAATGAGGCCTTTGTAATAATGTGCCATTGTCAAAGGAGTTAGAACTAATATTTGGTACTTCTCAGAACTTTTTATGATTTCCTCCACAGACTATTTTGCTTTTGGGTGAAAACTACAGATGGCATGTTAAAGATTTGAATATTGTACATGTTGCAAACTTGCTTTCTAATGAAAATAAAAACCTTGATGAGTAAAACACACTATTCTGCATGTTACAATAACATGATTGACTTATTTGCAAAAAAACATTTAAAAGAAATCCAAATTTTACAAGATGCAGGGAGGCTAACAGAGTTGTAGAAAACATTAACTTTTGTGTCACTGGTGTAAATCTGTCCCAAGTCAATTTGACAAAGTTTATACCAAAATGACAATTATGCAACTTATTGAAGTGCAGTCATCACAGTCCAGTTCCTACTGCACGTTACAAATGAAAGTGCCTTTGAAAATAGCAGTATAGGCACAATGTAGAGTGAATGGGTACAGAACTCAAACTGTTATTTTGGTTCTAATTCTAACTTGTGACATTTCTCTTTCTCCAATATTTTGGTGTCGTGAAAGGGTTTAACTCCCTTCACCCCCCTTCCCCAATAATCTTGTTTTTGGAAGCTTGGGGCAGGTTCTTCTCTATGAAATAAGAAGCTGTTTGGGAGACCAATAATGAATGCAGATGTGATTACAGAACAGTTTGCTCTCTTTATTTCTGTGCTAGTATTCATTTTACACAAGATTGTTACAAGTCAATGCAGCTTTCTTAGAGCAGCCCAGAGGCAGCTCTAAACTGAACTGAGAGGTGTCATTCAAAGTTAGAAAGGCAAAAAGGTAGCTTAACTACCTTTGTGTCCTGCTGCTTCCTGTGCCAAATGCAGGGGGAAAGGGAAAGATATGTGATGTGGTAGGCTGATATAAGCATGGGCAATGTGTTTTCTGTGAATAAATAGTGTTTTTATTCATCAGAGCTAAGAGTCCTGCACATCTGAGGGCTTTTCATTTAGTAGAATATGACCCAACAGTGCTGCATTAACATGACTTATGTTATTTTTCTCCATTGGAGAGGGAGTGATCTAGAAGTAGCTCAGATACCACAGTGATGGGCATGGTATAAAAACATGCTTAGAGTATTTGATATTTTGCTTTCTTATATCAGAACCTTGTTCTGCTTTTCCTCTTTGGGATTCAAAATTACTTCATTGGTATGATTTCTAGATGTATGCTACTCATCAGTGAATAAAAATCAAGACTCCACGTTTGCTTTACATACATTTTGCTTACTTTTCAAAGTAAAACTAATTGACGTCCTTGAAGGTAGGGAGATGGTGTGAGTTCTGGCGTGGCTTAGGGGATAGGGCATTCGCCTGGGAATGTGTTGATATTCAGGGTCAGTCTACTAGATAAAATAACAATGTTTTGAGAGACTCATTTGCCAATGCTTGCTGATGTAGTGAACAATTTTCTGCAACTCCTAATGTTAAATGTCATCTTTTTACATTTGTGCTTCTATAAAGACCCAAAGAAAGATTTTTAATGTTTTTAAACTGTGCACATCAGGAAGCAGGATTGAATAGCTCTTGATATGAACAAGAGGATTTGGAAATTTCCCTCTTTAGGCCACTTGTTCAAAATAAGTCAATAATGTCTGAACTTCATTAATTTTAGTTTGCTCACTGGTACGTAGAAACTGTATTGGTTGACACAACCTGCTTTCTATTGGACAGATGATAATATTAACTGTGTTGACAATATCATTCAACAGAGGCATATTTGCACAGCCAGTCTGAAGAAATTTGCAGTGTTTTCATTCATGCTCATATGATTCCTGTCGCCACAGTGCCAGATACCAATGAATTGGCATGAGAATATCCTGACAATTAGCCCCATTATACAGCTTAGGAATCAAGGGAAGTATACTAGAAAAAGGTAACAGAACTAAGATTCCAATCCAGGTATCCAAGTTCCAAACTGGTGCCTTAAATATAAGACCAAGCTGTGTACAAATGGTAGTTTGACTTTCAGTGTTGTCAGGTTGGAGGTTTTCCTATGGATGAAGTACACATTAAAACATGTTTCCTCCAGTGCAATTCATGACTGCTGTTTCCAAATGCAGTTAATTGTGTTTCTAAAGCACATCCTACACCAGAAGATTGTGGAGCATATGGAGATAAGACATACTATATGTTCACTGAGCCAGATCTGCGGTGCTACTTGTTACAATAAACTAGGTCAAGAATGTACATGTGCCTCTGTATGGTCTAACACTAGACCATTAGAGTGAAAGGAATGGGACTGCAGGGGAGAGAAAGGATGTTTGTAGGTGTATCATGCCCTCATGCTAGCAACAACTGAATCACATAGATATGAGATTAATTTCTAGCATTGATGTCACTATCGCCGAGTGGCAAAAGGTTCATTTTTTCACTCTTTCTATATGTATACAAATTAAATAACCATTTTTTTCAAATAATACCACATAATTGTGGATACAAGCCCTCCAGCTACCATGAGTTTACAGCTCCTTACAGCCAACACACCAAGACAGAAACTAGTTTCTATGAAAATAAGAGTTCCTTTGTACAACTTATTTTCAGATACTTCTGTTCTCCATTGGGTTACACTGATGTTTTCTTTCTTGAGGCAGTGGAAGGAAAGGAAGTTGGTTTGTAGTTCAATCAGAGGAGGTTCAGCTGTCAGGTCATAAATCACACTCCTGAAGATGACAGACCATATACTTAGTGAATATATCAATACCAAAGAGATAAAGATTAAGCACCTGAGATAATGCTGATCTTTGTCGGTATCAATTTCCAATAAATAATAACATGGAATGATGAAAGAAATTAATCCAGTCAGCAGAAGTCATTGTGGTTAGTTTCTACCCAGGAAGCTTACTTAACCAACTCATATCTCTAATTGGATATTTTTCTAAGCATGGTAAATGCTATTTCTAAGCCATGCAAATGGAAAGACAATAATTACTATGGAAGTACTACTCTTAACCAATGTGTTTAACATGGAAAAGTTCCTGCAGAAACAAACTCCTGTTAACCTTGTTTTTTTTATAATCATGATCAATGCCTTTTTTAATATAGTTCTGTGATAATCAAATAACGATGTTTTTGATTTCATCTAGTTCTTGGCAATGATGACATTTAATTCCATGTAACAAACATCATAGAGGCTGAACAGTCAGTATTTCACTGATACAACTTGAAAGTATCATTCTAAAATATTCATAGAATCATAGAATCCCAGGGCTGGAAGAGACCTCAGGAGGTCATTGAGTCCAGCCCTCTGCCCAAAGCAGGACCAACTCTAACTAAATTATCCCAGCCAGGGCTTTGTCAAGCCAGGACTTTAAAATCTCTAGGGATGGAGATTCTACCACCTGTGTTGCCTAGAGGCAACAGTCCTTTCCTTAAAGGATTTGGAGGCAATAAGCACACAAATTGTGTGAAGGCTTAAAGACTTTATTGAGCAAATCCCAGAATAAAATACAATATTTATGTACCTTCTGCTGCCAGGAACCCCTTGAAGAAGGACAGTGGATGGACCCCAAGGCCGGTACTTAGCACCTTCTGTGGCTTCGGTCTACACTGAGGTTCTGATGTTAGGAATATTCCTGGCCTTTATATACTATTGGATCTGCATTACTCACACCTGTTGTTTTGAGAACCTGACAAGATATACATTGCATATTTTCCCAGGTCAAATTATCAGCTTGGCCAGTGGCAAACTTCAACATAGGTAACTATGTGATAATCCCTAACACTCCTGTACTCCCGTACCAGGTGGCTGGCCTTGCGACCCATCCCAGAACTTGTTGAAAGTAAACAGTGCATTCCTAAACTGTACCATCTTGAGCAAGAAGCTAACTCTTTGAAAATAATGAGAAACAAAAAGCACAAATGGCTGCCTACGGCATCCAGGCTTGAAAGGGGATGCAGGCATAAAGGAACGATTGCTGTACACCACCTAAACTCCTCTATCACAATTGTCTTCTGCATTTCCATGACACCACCTCCCTGGGTAACCCATTCTAGTGCTTCACCACTCTCCTAGTGAAATTAGTTTTTCCTAATATCCAACCTAAACCTCGCCCACTGTAACTTGCGACTGTAACTGTAACTTTCGACCATTGCTCCTTGTTCTGTCATCCATCACTACTGAGAACACCCTCTCTCCATCCTCTTTGGAACCCCCCTTCAGGTAGTTAAAGGCTGCTATCAAATCCCCCCTCCCCTTACTCTTCTCTTCTGCAGCCTAAACAAACCCAAATCCCTTAACCTCTCCTCATTGGTCATGTGTTCCAGCCCCCTAATCATTTTGGTTGTCCTCTGCTGGACCCTCTCTAATGTCTCCACATCCTTTCTATAATGGGGGGGCCCAGAACTGGATGTAATACTCCAGATGTGGCCTCATCAGAACCAAATAAAGGGTAATAATCACTTCTTTAGATCTGCTGGAAATGCTTCTCCTAATACACCCGAATATGCCATTAGCCTTTTTTGCTACAAGGGCACACTGACTCATATCCAGCTTCTCATCCACTATAATCCCCATATCCTTTTCTGCTGATCTGCTACTTAGCCAGTCAGTGCCCAGCCTGTAACAATGCTTGGGATTCTTCCATACCAAGTGCAGGACTCTGGACTTGTCCTTATTCAACCTCATCAGATTTATTTTGGCCCAATCACCCAATTTGTCTAGGTCACTCTGAACCCTATACCTACCCTCCAACATATTTACCTCTCCCCCACCTTAGTGTCATCTTCAAACTTGTTGAGGGTGCAATCCATTCCCTCATCTGGGTGATTAATAAAGATGTTGAACAAAACCAGCCCTAGAACTGATCCTTGGGACACACTACTTGAAACCAACCTCCAACCAGACACCAGGTGGTTGATCACTATCCATTGGGCCCAACAATCTATCCAGCTTTCTGTTCACTTTACAGTCCATTTATCCAATCCATAATTCCTTAACTTGCTGGCAAGAATATTATGGGAGACTGTATCAAAAGCTTTGCTAAAGTCAAGTCATATTATACACACAAAATTCATTTCTCTGGGACATTTCTGTACATTTCCTCCTCATATGTGCATTTAAACTTAACATACCTAAAATTTCCCACATTCAAAACTTTTAAATCATATGGACATTTCAGCCAGAGTTTTTCTTATGGGCTACCTCAAACATTAATCATTCTCCTGTTACAAGTGTCTGCAATGTGGAACTGTTTTGGATGAATTTCAAAGAGATTTTTCTCAATATATGTTATGATTGGGATGCCATTGATCTGATCTAGTAGTCAGGGCAGAAACTGGGAGTCAGGCCACTCAGGCTATGTCTAGACTGCAGAGTTATATCAGAAAAAGTGCAATTTGTGTATTTTTTTCCACTTTTTTGAGGAGAAGAGGCTTTTCTGAAACTTGACCCATCTACACGAGGCCAAATTTCAGAAAAGAACTCCTCTTTTGGAACATCCCTTATTCCGCATACAATGAGGAATACAGGAATTCCAAAAGAACGTGTCCGCTTTTTTGGTATCCTGGAAAAGCTCTGCAGTGTAGACATCGCTTCAGATACCAGGAGTGTGAAGGGGTACGCCTCCCCCTGTCCTGGAGCCCCCTTCTCTTAGTCCTCATCCCGGACCTTCCGACCGCATTCCTTGTAACCCTATTCTCCTTTAGGTGCTTTAAACTGATAGCTTAATAATTTGTTCCAGTATTTTTTCCAACATCCAATGTTGGCTGACTGACCTATAATTCTTGAGGTCCTTTCTGTTTCCCTTTTTAAAATATAGGTCCTTTGTTTTTCCTTCTGTAGCCCTTTGGGATCTCACCTGTCTTGCATCTCAAAGATAATCACAGTTTCAAGATCAGCTTGTTTCTTAACTACCCTAGAATGAATTTTGTTCTTGTCAGGCCTTGATGACTTGAATTCAACTATCTTATTAAGCTTTTTCTCCACTATTTCAGTCTGCATTCCTTCCCCCTTGTTACTAGTACTAATTGTGCTAAGAAGGTGGTCACTATTAAAAAATGTGGTGAAGATTGAAGCAAAACAGGTATAAAACCCATTGGCCTTACTGATGTCATCCAATAGTTGCTCTCCTTCCCCACTACACTTTTCTTTGTCATTCTTTTACTCTGTATGTATTTATAGAAAATTATCTTTTATGCCCCCTTTTGTGCCTTAATCTTTCTAATTTTGTTCTCAAATATTTATACTATTCTTTTATATTCATCCCCAGCAATTAATTCATTTTTCCATGTTTTAGGGTTACTGTTCAATTTTCAGGTCCTGAAGAAGCTCCTGATGTCGCCATGTTGGTTTCTTGATATTCTTCCTATTTTTGCTGCCATGCCATTAATATTGTGTGCTTCAGAAGCTTCCATCTTTTATTAATGTCTTTTTTCCTTAGATTTTCTTTGCACGTGGAATTTCTCTGAGTTTATTAAAGTCTGCTTTTTTGAAGTCCACTGCCCTTATTCTACAACAGGTTTGACCTCTCTTGTCCAGCACCCTCGGGACCTGACTGGTCCCAGATGAAGGAATTTTCTGGAAAATGGGAGGTCCCCTGACACCAGCCCCTCAGTCGCTGCCCCTTCCTGCTGCTGGCTTCTTCAGCCTGGCTGGGCTATCTTGGGCCAGCCCCAGTTCTTCTGCTGGCTGCTGGGCAGCTTCAGCCCCAGTGTCAAATAGCAAATTGTCCGGTCAGGCTGCCACAGGCCAAACCCCACTGCTGGGTGGCACGTGGTCCCAGTCACACTGATTTTGCCATGGTTGGCTTCCCTTCCTGGGCTGCTGTAGCTGCAGCCCTGGCCCTGCTGACAGGCATTAGGCAGTTCCAATCATGCTGCTGCTGCCACCACAACTGCTGCCTGAGATTCTGTGGCCCCACTGCCTCCCAGGCTGACGTGGCCCAGCCAGCCTTCCCCTCTTGAGCTGCAGTGGTCTTGGCCCTGCTGCCAAGTGCTGATTGTGCTCCACTCAGATGGTGGTGCCCTGCTGCTAGCAGACTCACAGGGCTGCACCGGTCTCCCAGTTGTTGCCTTCCTACCCCAGGGCTCTCTCATCCAGGAACATCCATGGTCATGCTGGACCACAGCTGTTGCCAGATGATAGAACCCCAGATTTGGAAGGTGCAAGATGTATTACTTCTCTACCAGATTTCTGGATGGTTGAAGTCCCTGTTATTGCTACCTCTTGTGTTGTGGCAATTTAATTATTTATTATAGAAATGCCTCATCCACTACCACCTGATTTGGTAGTGCCTAATAAATATCTGCCATGACACTGGCCCAGTTTCCCATCTTCTTTTTTATTTTTCCACATAAACTTGCAATTGGATTGACTCTCACCTTTGTCTGGACCTCAGAACATACATATATATTCTTGACGTGCAATTCAATACTTCCTCCCCTCCCCCAATCTCTCATTCATGAACAACTATACAATATTTCAATAATAAGACCTATTCCCAGAGTCTCTCCAATGGCAATTGAGTAATCCTTTAGCTTGTGTGTGAAGACGTCAGTACATTATTTTTCATAAGAAAATTTTAATTTATAATGTGTTCCAATTAAACAAAAATGTGGGTTGCAAAATTATCTGACATAAGCTTTAAAAAAAACCCTCAACTTCTAAAACTTTCAGTCAGTGGCAACAATTCATAGCTCTGGTGGAGTGTAGCTGCTGTTGACTGACTTAACATATACCTAAATTGTTAAAATTTGTAGTGCTGTGTTAGGGTCCAAAACATATTCCACCAACAAAAGTCACCAGAGTCATCAAATACATTTCAAATATACAGCAACCCTGTGTCCCTGGACATTGACTGGTAAATTATGAAAGTCAATCTAAAATTAAACCACTGTTGTGCGCAAGAAGTATTCTCTTGAGTTTTACTTGATATCTTTACCTTGGTTTGGTCAGGAAAATATTCCTAGCAACATTTCTGTATTTCAAGGAAAATTTTAATGCTGTAAAATACACTCTCTTGTCATAAATTTTACAGTTATGATCAAGAAAATATATCCGTATGATTTAATTTTCTTCATATCTTTCTGATGTATATCCAGAAAATAATATTTCAGGGTGGTGAACCTGTCTCTACAGCCTATAGCTGCTTAGGTCCCCTGAGGCTCTAGATCTTCATCCCCTTTCTTTTCATTTTGAACATACTACACATGGCATTCCTAATATTTGTTTGAGTGTCATAGACCATGTATACTGACAAAACTATTATATTTAATGATTTTTAAAGGTATGCTAGCCAGTGTCCTGTCTAATGTGATATCAAATATATGTGTGAGTTGGCTAGCCTCATCTTAGCCTGAATAAAACAAATCTGCCTTCTTTTCAGCAGAACTCTGTAGCAGGAGGTTTGCAATCTCTCAACCTAACTGGTTTCTTCACTGAAATAAAGTTTATTTTCATGATCCCACTAAGAAAGTTTGAATCCCCAGTCAAGGATACTTGTCACATCAAATTTAAAATACTCATAATACTCACCTGTTACAAGACTTATTTTAATAACTGGAAATGTGCCCTGATACCAGACCAATCAGAAAATGCTATTTGGTCTGCTGTATCTTCGTATCTTTAAAATATTTATGATTGAAGGTAAACAAACTCATTAATAAACAATTGGGTTAGCTTTCATTGCACATATGCACACGGGAATATATCTTGGTATATGACTTGGTATACTTGATATAGCTTTGGTTAGAATAAAGAAAAGACTAAATGCTTATTTATTAAATCTGATTTGTCTATCGCAAGGTGACCAATATGCAAGTATTTAATTGTATTTCATTTTTGAGGGTGCATCTATTGGATTTTTTGTTTTGATTGTTGTAGTGGGTTGGTGTGGCTACCCACTGACCCCGAGGGGGAAATGGCCCTCCTTGAGCCGTGGTGGGCAGCACCTGACATAAATGAGGCATCTGGAAAGGAGACAGGGGGCAGTCCCAGGGATATAAAAGGGTCTGCCTGAAGGGCCAGTGAGGCCAAAAGAACCAGGGAGCCAGAAGCCTCCCCAGCCCCACTCACTGAGGAGCCAGAGCTGAAGTTAGAACTGGAGCCAGAGCTGAAGTTAGAACTGGAGCCAGAGGAAGTGGACAACTGGACTGTGCCGCTGGGCCCACTGCTGGAGGACTACCAAGCTGGACTGCTTATGTGGCCAGAGGATCCCAACCCATGAGGCCTGGAGGACCTGCCACAGAACCAGGTATAGGGTGCGGAGGGGAGAATTAGAGCTGGCCATGGGATAGCTGACCTTGGTCTGGCTAAGGGTCAGCGGGCTGGAGTGTGGACCCTCGCTGACCCCGACATAATAGGTAAGTGAGTTTTGGAACTGGATCCATGCTGACCTAGCAGCTGACTACTGGCTGCTATTAGGGCCCTGGGCTGGGGCATGATGGTGTAGGGAGGTCCCTCGTCCCCCCTGCCAGCCCTTGATTGGGTGACAGTCTCCTCTCCTGTGTTTGGCAGCCATAGGCAAGGTGCCTGAAACCCTCCTGAACAAGAAGACAGACTACTTACCTGTGCTTACTGGTTGTGAACTGATTGGCTTGCCCTGGGTAAAGCCCTTGTTCTGCCTGAGGGCTCGGCCTCTAACTGTTTACTGATTGCAGCCCTTGCCCTGTGTTAGGGACCGGGCAATTGACTGTTTAATTGAGGCAACCTACCTTGTGTCTGGGCGGGCTTATTAGCTGGCTGACTACTGCAGCCTTTGCCCTGCACAAGGGCTGGGGGTTCTAGACTGCTAGGGGAATAGCTCTCTGTTGAACCAGCCTGGGATATAGAGTAGCGGGTTGGTGTGCTCCCCACCGGGCTACAATTGTATTGAAAATTCTACAAATTCATCCTTAATTCATTTTTTTCAAAGGATTGTTGAAATAATTCCCTTCCTGAATTATCACATCTGCTAAATCCCACTTACATTTTGGTGTCAAAGAGTAGCATTATGCTAGAGGCCTGAGGTGAAGTGATCCTGCCTGATCCTCCTGGTCCTGTCATTCTACCACTTTACTTAGATGTACTGATTTCAGCTTTGTTAAGGGACTGAAACTCACTCAGCTCTACTGTAATTTCAGCAAAAATTCCTCTCTCTCATCGAGAAGAAAAATTGTCTCCCATCAAGAAGCTGCTTCAGTATCCTCTCTTTCTGAGAAGTCCCTTAATTGTCTCAGGAGCCTTAGTGCCGGAGAACTAGTAACATTTAGGCCCCTTAAATGGAGTTCTTGTCACAAGGTAGGAACCTTCTTCCCATTTCTTTCACTGTCCATTTCCACTATCTGTCCAATTCTTAGTTTGTACTCAGTTTTGGCAACTCCCATAATGTCACTGGAGTAATTCTGGATAGAAAGTTTATGCAGGTTAACTCTCTCTGTAGATACAATTTTTAAAAGTTGCTTTTAAAGTTACAGACTAACATGGCAACTCCTCTGAGTCTGTGTAGATACACTTCTCTTGGTTTACCAATGTTTCTGTCCATTTGGAGTTCTGGGTAAATAGCTTACAAAGATTACACAGATCTGGGATCGTCTTTCATCATTTACCAACAAATGAGAACAGAGAGCTCTTTATCCTGTAGACTAAGAGTTTCATGCTATAGGACTTACACAAAAATGTTTTGCTAGAGCAGGACATAGGACACTAAGACCAAACTAATAGGCTGATATGGTGATGTGTTAGCTACAAATTACATTAGCTAGGGTAAACTACCAAAACTAGCAATCTGCATGCTTCGGAGCAAAATTTGATTACCAGTAATGGCTAGGTATATTCATTTCATGGTGTAACATTGCACTGGACCACATATGCATTATTGTTAGTTTGTCCTCTTCTAAGACATTCAGCACTGGCTACAGTCAAGAACCTCACCTTCACGTCTGGTGCAAAATCATATACACAGGGATCTTTGATTGATCTCAGAACATGAGCAGATTCTACACAATACAAGATTTGCCAAATATTCCTTTTGGTGAGCTGGAGATGGTGTTGGAATGGAGAGGTAGGGAATGGTGCATGCAAAGTACCATACCCAAAACACTGGACAGAGAACCAGGGCGAAAGAGAGATCGCGCAAACTTCTACCTGACAATATTGGCTCTAATGCCCTGTCAACTAGCAACTGCACAGGATTATTATTAATAATGTATTTTACTATAGCACCCAGTTGCTTCAGACATTATGAAGAGTGCTTTACAAATACAGAAGAGAAAGCAGTGAGAAATCCTGGCTCCACTGAAGTTAATAAAATTCCCATTGACTCTATAGAGCCAGACTCTTGATCCAAGGCTACTGAAGGCACAAATTCATACCTTTTTATTTTTGTAAAAAGGAAGCTCCTGAGCACCATTTTTTGAATGTTAACATCTACAATTATTTATATGTATAATATAAAATTAGCTTGCAGCCTTTTTTTTAAGGCAGTAATTGTTCCCTGCAGGCTGCTTACCACTTTACCACTTCATTTTTCTCAAATACTGCATTTAATATACTCAGTGAAAATTAGATGTTTTTTCAAAGAGGGGAGATACTAGTACCGTGACCAAGAATAAAGATTTTTTAATTCTCACTGCTTTAAAAAAAAGGTTTCTTATATTTCCAGTTAAGGAAAATACATTAAATACACCTCTACATGCCACATTTTCCCATTTTCTGTAGAATGGGGATAATAATATTGACTTCATTGGTAAAGCACTTTGAGGTCTATTGATGAAAAGAACTATATAAAGCAGTAGATGTTATGATTAATTATATCAGATATATGCTTGGAATATAAGAAATTCCACAGCATTCATGAGAAGACTAAAACATCTTTGGAATACTGCTTCTAGAAAACAGATTTTTCTAAAAGATTTCTACAGGCAAGCTGCCAAGTTTAAAAGTGCAGGCACTGAGATATATTTCTTTTTACTTAGGGCTCATTAGCAAGAAGCAGCTGCTGGTTCATTCAGTATTAATGTCAGCCATAATGAAAGACACCCACTTGTGGGAAGAAGTGAATTTGGAGAGAATTATAAAAAAGGACTCTGCACCAAATTGCACCATATCAGTCTGACTGGCTGAATTATAATCAGATGTATATTTTGTGATACCTCAAAGCAATAGCTATAAAAGTAGTGAGATTGTACATACTTCTGATTGCATTCTGGAGCTAGACTACATGTACTTTGCTTGATAATTATGCTAAATAAAAAGTGAAGGGCATTTCTGTTTGTATAACTGTGAAACCTAAGATACCTAGATATGCTACTTTTCTTGCCTATGAAAATAAGCCAGTTTCTGCTGTTGCTTGAAAGTTTTTTTCCTGTTTAATTAGTTTTTACTTTTTAAAAGGGAGAGGATCTGATGCCTCAGTGAAGATAATAATCATTTTCAATAAAAAGCTACAAAGTTGAGAATCAGGGAGGAGCAGTATTTGTGCAATAAATAAATTTTGCTGAAATATACATACAAGCAGTATGCTAAACACAGGGGAATTGGAGAAGAATCAACAGGGTGAATAAAGAAAATATAAATTAAGAGGCATTGTTTATAATCATAAATAAATCCATTTAGCATAGGTATAAACATTTCAAATAAAAGCTTCAGATTTTATTTTTACAAAAGATACAGGTTGGTACTTCCCATATCCAGGATTATCTAGTCTGGCCTGACTATGGATGTTCCTGGATGACAGAGTCCTGGGGCAGGAAGGCAGCAGCTGGGAGCCTGGTGCAGCCCTGCAAGTCTGCTAGCAGTTGGGCCACAGCAGCCTGGGTGGAGAGCTATTGGCACTGTCGGCCACCTGGCAGTGGGGCTGGGACCACAGCAGCCCAGGAGGGGAATCCTGGTAAGGCCACATCAGCCTTGGAGGTGGTGGGGCCACAATAGCCCAGGTGGCAGTGGTGGTGGTGACGGCAGCATGATTGGGGCTGCCTGCCATCTGTCAGTGGGGCCGCGGCTGCAGCTACAGCAGCCTGAGAAGGGAACCCAGCTGCAGCAACTTGGCAGAATGAATGTGCCCAGTACCACAAGCTGGCTGACTGTGGGGTTGGGGCTGTGGCAGCCCAATCATGCAATGTGCCATTCATCAATGGAGCTGGAGCTGCCTGGCTGGCCAGCAGCAGAGCCAGGGCTGGCTTGCAAACAGCCCAGCCAGGTGGAAGGAGCCAGCAGTGGGGAGGGGCAGTGGGCTGAGGGGCTAGCATCAGGAGATCTCCTGTTGACTGTCAAATTCCTTCAGCCGGGACCAGTCAGGTCCCAAGGGTGCTCGACAAGAGAGGTCCAACCTGTAGAACTCCTTTTGAACATATTAATGGTGTTTAATGAAAAATGAGAATGGATGATTCATGGGTGTTTCCCTTGTATGCAGCAGTGGATATAGGACAGGGCGAGCAGGGTGGCTGCCCCGGGCCCCGCGCTTCAATAGGCCCCGTGCCCTGGGGCCCACAAAACTCTCCTCCACCCTGCTTGTATGAATGTAACCCAGAAGAGTTCTAGCATTGGTAACTAGAAAATGAATTACTTCTCATGGCCATTAGATGATCTGTATGCAATGAATTTGCAGACTCAGTCTGAGTGCACACATGTTTACCATAAAAGCCATTACTACAATTAACACTTTTGTCAGAAGTCCGAGTAGAATTGAATACTTAATACCTGGACATTAGTGTATGTGCTAGGTTTCATCCCTATACCACATTTTCAAAAATGTATATAGCTTTTTTTTTTTCCTGCCCTATTGATGTTAAAAAAATAATTCAGCAAGACAAATGAACTAATTTCCTTCTATGGGAGAAACTGACTATATATATAAAGTTCTGCCAAATACACAAAGTGAACAAATTGAATTGATTTATTTATACACACATTTGCTAACATGTTTCACTTACAGTAATCTCAGGGGTTACTTGTAATAAAGTAGATACAAAATTTACAAACTGAAATGTGATTTTCAAGTTGACTGTGTCTCTTTAACAGTTATGTTATCCAAATTCCATCTGTTATAGTCAATTTAGTTTTCTTCTTCATTTATTCTTGCCATTCCTTTCAACTTACCGTCTGCCACATGACCATCCAACACTCTTCTTTCATTGTGTTTCAGCTGCAGTGTGAGCATTTGTCTTCTAACTGTCAATTTAAGGTAGAATTCCCCAGCTGTCCACCCTCCCTATCACATAGGGGTTTAATTTCAGAGAAAGTGCAAATAGCTTAGCAGCAGTTGTTAAGAATATAAAAAGAAGGGTAAAAATACCCTCCTCCATTGCTGAAGTGGATTTTCTCAGTAATTTACCAATAAGTCCAGTGAATGCTTAGGGAGACAAAAATTGCCTAATTATTTCTTTTAGTGCAGGTATTTTAATTGCTTTTGTATCATCTCAGATTTGGTATTTGCCTTCCTTTCTGTACCTTTAATATATTAGTTTCAGGAGGGTGGAAGATGAAATTGAAGGAAGAAATCTGAGTACAGTTATTTTGCTATTCTCAGCTTCACGCACATGATAAGCACATTTGCATTCACAACAAGAAGTACACACTAAAGAGGAAAAGAGACTTTGTGGGTGTTACCAATAAAACCTTAGAGAATTAACTAAAAAGGTGTTGTAATTACATCAGTAGATATTGGGTTTCCTTTTTATCCATAAAATATTCACGGCTATTCCCTTAGGGCCAGTCTATCAGCAGCATTCTTTCCTTGATACTGTCAGCAGTTTCTCTGCTTCCACTCTACTGTTATGGTGACACCCTTCAAATACTAATATCTGGCATCTTCATATCCCTCACCTTGGCAATAGTGAGAATTTGTGGTCTCCCTTCCCCCCAGTCAAACTGCCATAAGTGCGAGGGCCAATATTATTTACTATACCAAGATGTAAAGTTCGGGTCTGGCCCCTTGTGCTTTTATCCCAGACATGATCAAAGCAGTATTTCCAGCATTCCATTCAATATCTTAATCAATGATATAGACAGTGGCATAGAAAGTACACTTGTATAGTTAGTGGATGATACTGAGCTGAGAAAGGTTGCAAGTGCTTTGGTGGCTAAGATTGTAATTCAAAATGACCTGGAAAAATTGGAGAAATGGTCGGAGGCAAACTGGATGAAATTCAGTAACAACAAATGCAAAGTACTCCAGTTAGGAAATGACTGTCTAGGAGCGAGTACAATGAAAAGGGATCTATAGTTCATAATGGACCTCAAGTTAAATATGAGTCAACAGTGTAACACTGTTGCAAAAAATGCAAACATCATTCCAGGATGTATTAGCAGCAGTGTTGTAAGCAAGAAACAAGAAGTAATTCTTCTGCATTACTCCACATGGATTAGGCCTCAACTGGAGTATTGTGTCCGGTTTTAGGCACGACATTTCAGATCAGATGTGGTCAAATTGGAAAAGTCTAGAGAAGAGCAACATAAATGATTAAAGGTCAGGAGACCATGACCTATGAAGAAAGACTGAAAGAACTGGATTTGTTTAGTTTGGAAAAGACATGACTGGAAGGGTACATAACAGCTTTCAAGCACCTAAAACAATGTTACAAGAAGGAGGAAGACAGATTATTCTTAACATTAGTGGCTAACCACTGGAATAAATTGCATAGAGTGGTTGTGGAATCTCCATCATTGGATTTTTTTAAAGAGTGGGTTAGACAAATGTCTGTCAGGGATGGTCTAGATGATGATTGATACTGGCATGAGTTCAGGGAACTGAAGTTGATGACCTCTTGAAGTTCCTTCCAATCCTATGATTCTATGACTGCCAATGAGAGTTAGGAACCTAACCTGCTTAGGCACTTTTATGATTCTGTCCACTCCCCCTTACAGAAAAGAGCTACATCTAGTTCTGTGTAGCACTGCTATTATCTCTAAGTTTTAAAAGAAGGTGGATTCCCATGTTTTCTACATTCTTTAGGTCTCTTTGAAATGGGTCACTTGCAGTCAGACAGCTGAAACATGGAAACTGTCCTGCAGATGAGACCTTTGAATACAGCAGGATAGAGGGAAAAGATAGCACAAAGAGTTAGGAGAAAGGAGTCCTACCAATCATCCCCTCTCTTGGGAAAACAGTACAGTTCCCTCCCTCCTACTCCCGTCTCAACTGCAATGTTTTCTTGTCTCTTCTCTTTACTGATAAGTAGGGAGGCCTGCAGACTTAGTTTGATGCAGTCTAAGGCTACGTCTAGACTATATCCCTCTGTCGGCAGAGGGATGTAAAAGAAGCACTTCAAAAGTGCAAATGAAGCTGGGATTTAAATTTTTCGAAAGATCCTGTAAACCTAATTTTTTGAGAAAAACCTCATTGTTTTAGGTTTACAGGATCTTTCGAAAAAGTGCCCCATTTTCAAAAGTACCATGTCTAGACTCTTGTTTCAATTTCGAAATAGCACTTTTTCAAAAGTGCACCATTACGTGATTATGCAAATGAAGTGCGGGATATTTAAATCACGACTTCGTTTGCACTTTCGAAGTGCTTCATTTACATCCCTCTGCCGACAGAGAAATGTAGTCTAGATGTAGCCTAAGAGTATGGCTCCAGTCAAGGCCTCAGCCCAGTGTGTGTGTTTTATTCTTGTCCAGAGCACAAGGAAATGGATCATTCAATATGTTCACATTGCTCAGGCTCTTGTGCAGGAAGCAAAAACAAGGTTGGAAAGTTTGAATTCCCAGGATTTTATATTTTTCATCACAGTCCCTTGAATGTGATATGAAAATAGTTAATCTTACTCATATTTGAAGCTTATAGATTAGATGGGGAAAATGTTTTCTACACACGGCAGTGATCATCTTATGATCTAGACCCTGAGGGTTCCCTTCCCTGGAAAATTTTGACCTAATTACCAAATTTAGTGTTCCTGTTCATTTTATACTTGTTCCGTCCCCTTTTTGATTTCCCATGACACAGAAGTGTATTGCATAATAAAGTATTTCTTTATCAATTTGAAATGTGCCACTGGGCAATTTTATTGAATGTGTTTTTATGTATGTATTTATTCTGGTATGTTTAAGTAAAAGGTGGATAACAAGGAAGAGAAATTGGCAGAGAAGAAGAGATTTAGAGAAGGACATTTTGGGAGAGAAATGTACTTTTTAAGACAAAAAATAATGAAAAAACAAGGTGCCAACTCTTCCCCCTCTATTTATTTACACTGGTTGGTGCACAGTTGGAGAATCATCTTGTTTTGGGGGCACAGACTGAAGAGCAGCTGTCTCACTGCCCGCCATCTCTGGCACTCCTGTGTTTGAATTGTATTGCAATTTTGCTCATTAAGATTTAAATAGTGGAGCATTGGAGGAGCAATGAAAGAACCTTACTTACTGCCTGGCCAGGAGAATGCTGCAGAATCTGAAAGGATTACTACACCTATTTTAATTCTTCTAGAAGCAACACTCCTTCAGCTTTGCATTTGCCTCCTGCATCAGGGCATGTCTACACTAGAAAATTATTTCAAAATAACTAAACTCAAAATAACTCCCAAAATAACAAAATCAAAATAGCATTATTCCCCAAGGAAAGCAGAAATACAGATTTTAAAATAACCAGCCCATTATTTCTGAAATAATGGGATTGGTAGTATGGACACTCCGCTTATTATTTCAGAGTAAGGGGGGTTATTCTGAAATAACTCCCTAGTGTAGACCAGGGCTTAGAGATGTGATCCTGTGCTGGTGCAAAGTGGATAGCCAATGGCAACACAATTCCTGCAGATGCCAGACTACTGGAGGGAGAAGAGTCAAGAGGAGCATAATTTGGACCATTCCTATTGTTTCTCTAAAGTATTGCTAATGTCCTCTTCTCTGTTTCCTGTCTATGTCATGATGAATGATTAACTTATCAGAGCTTTGGCAGGTACCCAGAATATGATCTTTTATGGGGCACCCCAGAGCTAATTGTATGTGGAGACTGCCTCTGTTTGCAACTAATCTAAAGAGATAGTTAGATGAAATGCCATATGGTGAACAAAGTGGGCTACTCTTAGCCTTCTTTCTCCCTCCAATAGGCACTCCCAAGGTAAAGTTTGATTCAAGGCCTTATCAGTTAGCAAAAACTAGATGTGCATATGATAATTTAAAATATATATGTGTGTATACAACAGATCCTAGCACAATGAAACCCTGATTCCTAACATGATATGAAAAAATAATTAAATAAAAAAAGCAGTCTAGGAGACTGACACACATAGGTTTTTTTTTAAAAGTAATGACAAATATATAAATCCCCTATGTTCCTTTAAAAACCTCAGCCTGTTTTCGTACATTATAATTTCTAGAAATTATTAAAGCTTAAACGTTAGCATAGTTGTGAAAGATGGGGAAAAAAAAGAAAATAATGTATGACTAGACAAGATAAGGAAAACAAAACCAAACAGAACTAGGAAAATTGCTTCTGACTAAAGAAAGAGAAATAGAATAACTACAACTTTTGAAAGTAATATATAAATGAAGATTAAAGGGAAAAGAGATAAAATAGCAAATATTAAAAGGGAAATATTTGTACTTGTGTTTTTAACAGAGATGAACGTGTAACTTTAATAAAAAGGGCTGTGGAGCACAGTGAATATAAGTTATTTGAAGCCAAGAATATTTTTACATTTACATATTTTAAACGTTGTTTCCCAAGCCCATTAAGATAAGCTTTGCGTATATCTCTTCAGAACCCTTTATTTTCTCTTTCTCCTTCTTAAGCAAGATGTTAAACCCATTCTTATTACTATTACAAGTAGAGAACAAAGTTTGTCTCTTCCTTCATCTTAGGAAAGATGAAAATCTTCTGTGCCTCCAACATATTATTTCGTTCATATACTGCTGGTGATGCTCTGTAGGTCTTACCTGGGAAAAAATAATTTTTGCTCCTTTCTGCACAGTATATATCAAATTGGCACTTTTCATTCTCAACATATCTCCAGCAAAGAATGAGAATACCAAAAATTCTAGTGACTCTTTAACTGGAAATATTAAAGCTGTATATATAGTATTTTTTGTCTCTATTGGTTTGCCTTGAATGTACTTCTAAAATAATCTCATTAGTACTTATTTTAGACTGAAAAGTAAAACAAGAATGGCAGAAATAGGTGTAGTTTTGTTTCTAAAACCACCTTTTGTGGCTATGACCTGTGAAGCATAAAATGGCAAATTTAAGTGGTGAGGTGGATATAATGAATAGATTTCAAATAGTTTTGGAGTCAGTTCACTATAAATTAATGAAGTAATTTTTTTAAAATGTTAGTGGGTGAAACCAGAGTTCAGATAAAGAAAGTTGGCTAAATTCTCACATTAGTTTTGCCCATGGAAAATCACTGAGTGTATCATGAGGATAATTTGACCCACACCATCTTCTATCGCTAATGATTTTTCTTCAGTCTGTTTCCATCCTCTCTTCTCTATTTCCATTTTCTTTTCCTGGTCAGCATCACAGATAAACCATATGGTATCAAGAGGATAGTGGAAAAAGGACAGTCTACAAACTCACAGCTACCTGTGCAACATTTATATAACTAATTAATAGGCACATTAGCTTATTTTAAAATAATTTTTATTTAATCCCCAATGTCATTTAATGGTCAATATATCCTGATCAAGTGTAGGACATAGAGTTGCCCAAAATGTGGGTAGAAGGATGGGTGATGTGATTGATGGATGAGAGGATTCTGGATGGTTTTTGGGTGTTCATTTGGGAGAGTGCTGGGTATTTAGCACCTCTCTGGGAGTAGTATGGTGTCTGAATAGAAATTGGGAAGTGTCTGTGAATGAAGCCGTGTGGTTGTCCATTGGTGTGTGGGTAAGTAGGAATGTTTAAAGGTTAGCTGCATAGGGGTATCTGGGGAACATAAGAACGTAAGAGTGGCCGTACTGGGTCAGTCCAAAGGTCCATCTAGCTCAGTAGCCTGTCTGCCAACAGTGGCCAGCACCAGGTACCCCAGAGGGGGTGTACCGAAGACAATGAACAAGTGATTTGTCTCTTGCCATCCTCCTCTAGCCTCTGCCAAGATCAATATGGGTAAGAGAGATCCTTCACGTGCAAGTGTGTGTGTGTGTCGGGGGGATGGCTGAGTTGCTGCACTCTGCTTTGAATAGCTATATCCGTGGTATTTTCCACTACCCAAATGCAGCTTTCCTTGTGAGGAACTCGCAACTTTTTAGATTTGGTCCCTTTTCAAGCCCTGCCTATAAAAGCCAGGCCCACCCCTGCACTGAGGTTTAGAAAAGAATTTGAAATGACTGATGACTGTAAATGGGCAAGGAAGAAAGGGTGTGTTTTACAGAGTGCTCTTCATTTGAGGAATGAGAGACTATCCAAGTTTTCATATGGTAAAGAGTTTTTCCCATTTTAAAGGTCATAAGTTTAACACACACAAGAGAGACTTTTTCAGATATCTATGAGAAGAAATTAGAGGGGAAGCAATAATTTAATATGCTCCTCTGGGACTGCCCCCAGAGTGTGCTTAGTTCAGGATATTGACAGTTTGTTGATGGTAGGCATTTTTGTTTTGATTAAACAGGGTTATCTTCCTAACCCTCGTCTTTAGTGTTTGTTCCTGCTGGCTCCTGCTATACTCACTCTCATCTCTACCTCTGTGACACCTGCATAAGCTGAAATAGAGAATAGATTGAAAATAATCCAAACATCATTATGGGGAGCTTTTTGGATGAGGGAAGACCTTTGGCTCCTAAAAATTGAAATCTCTTCCTGTCATGATAATTATACTCTGTTCCAGGACAATTCTTATGCATTTTTGCTAGTGGTTTTCATTGTAGTCTGTTATGGGGATCTTCAAATTTTTCAAGATACAGATTTTTTTTGGTTAGAACTGAATTAAACTTTATACATGTTCACATTTTCTTTCTGAAAATATGTCGGGTCTGTGGCTAACCAGGGCCCTGAAACTGAAGTTGTTCCATAGCAAGGATGCTATTATAAATCTAAGTGCAGCACTGCAGGCTGGGACATCTGCTATATATTTAAGAGAGTTTGTGTATCCAGGTATCTGTCTGTTAATCTGTCTATTTGTTTAAGAATTCCTCTTAAACAGTAAGAGCTAAACTGTAAGTCTACGTCTACATTGGCAAGATTTTGCGCAAATACTTTTAACGCACGAGTTTTTGTGTTAAAGTATTTGCGCAAGAGAGCGTCTACACTGGCATGTGCTTTTGTGCAAGAGAGATGCTTTTGCGCAAAAGCATCCATGCCAGTGTAGATGCTCTCTTGTACAAGAAAGCTCCAATGCCATTTTAGCCATCGAACTTTATTGCACAATAAATTCATGTTGCCTGTCTACACTGGCCTCTTGCACAAGAACAGTTGCGCAAGAGGGCTTTTTCCTGAGCAGGAGCATCATAGTTCTTGCACAAGAAGCACTGATTTCACACATTACAATGTCAGTGTTCTTGCACAAGAACTCCCTGCCAGTGTAGACAGGCAGCATGTTTTTGCACAAAAATTTTGCGCAAAATCATGCCAATGTAGACACAGCCTAAGGATCTTATATCTTAAGGTAAGGAACTGGTTGTGGCTGGAAAATGGGATGTTCCTGAAATGAGATTGGCTTTATGAAAAACATACAGAAAAGAGACAGAATCACCAGGCAGTTGAAAGGGGTTGCATGGGGGTGCACCTCCCTCCTTTTCCATCCAGGAGTACCCCAACTTTAAGCACCCAGCCTGAAGCACTTCTTTCCCCCCAATCACTATGGGAATGTCGCTAGCTGTTCCCCTTCATCAGGGAGTGAAAGGAAATGCACAGTTTGCTACATTCCTCACTCTGGCTGGGTTCCGACAAACCTGGACCAGCCCCAGCCAGGGGATAGGTACCCGTCCCCTGGCTGTGCATGCTGGACCTGCAATGGCCATGGAGAGGTACTTCTCACCTGGCCCCGAGCTGCTATGGTGAGAAAGAGCTGGGGTTGTCTTCTCTCCCCAGGGCATCCTGCACATTGAACCCCTGATCTTCAGCCCCACACCAGAGCAATGATTTAAATGAAGAAAAACAAAAAATAATTGAATTAAGGACCCAAAAAACACTGTTAATCTTCTAGTATTTTCATATTAAAATTGTAATTTCTCAAATCACGCCATTCTTCAATCAGTAGCTTTAGTATATCCACTGCAAGGAGTTGGTCATCATGAACAGTTAAATTCTCCTGAGTCCTCCCCATAAAATATCAAGTAGTAGCTGACTACAGGAGTTTACTCTGTTATATCTAGCATGATTCCTTTCAGAACTGAAGGACTATACTATAACTCCTATACAATGAAATCTGATTTAACGTGATCACTCCAGAGATACAACCAAATTTGTTACTTAACAAAGGTGGTCCTCAAAAAAATCGCACTCAGTACACTTGGAGATACTTTAGGAAAGATGCTTAAGAACATCGCCTAATAAGGACATCATTTTGCACAGATTTCAGTGTATACAATGCTGAAAACAGTTCTAGCAGGTGTCTTTTCGAAATAGCTTCCTTAAGGAGAGCTGATGAACTACTTTCTGTAGAGAGGCAATTGATGATCTCAGTTAACAATGGGCCCAATATTTCCCTACTGGCTATCACCAGCCAAGAAAAATATGGGCCAATTCCCAGTTTGTAGCCTAGAGCAGCAGATGTGCTTCTAGAAAGTCAGTAATTGATATTGACAAAACTCGGTCTTTAAGGATGTTCATCTCTGTGCAGACAGTCATCACAAAGGCAATATACAACTTAAGTCCTGCTAAGGTTTTATTTTAAGGATAAATTTCACCAAATGACGTTTGATTAGGTGCTGAGCAGCAATGGTAAATGTCTTATCAATACTGTTGTGCTGGAAGGTATTAATGGCTGCCATCGAGTGCATCTTTGGTCTCTAGACAATCTGGAATGTCATTAAAGGTGATGGGTGTTGTAACCAATCTTCTTTTATGCTAGATGGAAGGAACAATAAATATGCTGCCCTTTATGGAATGAGATAGTAAGAGACAACTGAAGCTACCACTCATGGCAATCAGCCACTTGAGGAAGCCTGAGCAGAGCAAAGTTATGTAGTTTGAGGAATTTCTCCGGTATTGATTGTGAGAGCAGGGCTTCAGGGATTATTTAGTAAACATGAAGGATAGGAAGAAAAACAGTGGACAAGAGAAACAGCTGTGTGCATAGCTGTGAGAGGAAGCAGATGCAATGCTGCTTGGCCATAGCACCAAGAGAGGGTTGGGGACTTCTGAACAAGGAAGCTGTTGCTAGTTCCTATAGCGTGCAGCAAACCAGGGTTTTGAGTGAGTTTCTTGGAAATGAATAGGATTACACCAAAAAGATGTCATAAAATCCTTTTAAGAGAAACAAATATGCAATGTCCTGAATACTGATTAACAACTAAGGCAACAACACTCTGAAAGGGTATTGGTGGTTGATGAAGTGTAGACTATTATTTTGTTCCCATTTTTTATAACAATATTATTGTAAATGTATCAACAGAGGCACTAAGAAAGAGAAAGAGTGAAAATCATTATTACAGTGATGTGTACATATCTAGAGAGTGCCATCTCCATTTCCATGAGGAAGAAGCTTTTTGAGCATCATTCTTCATAGTTTTAAAACACAGAGCCACTTTGTCATGCAACATGATCAAAAGTAAGGTTTAAAATTCTATTTAATTATGTTTACATTAAATATGAAATGTTAATGACATTTGCTCAGCCAATTAAATTTGTGTGCTAGCAGTGACTATGTACTTATTTTTTTTAAGCATAGTAATTTGCAAACTCAACCAGAAGGAGGTATTTAGCCAAATTTTTAAAATGTGTGGTTTGCTTCTGAATATAATGACGAAGGCCCTAATCCTACAAATATGTGCACCTGCTTAAAGGTAAGCACCTGTGTAAGTGTTTGTGGCATTGAGGGCTTTGTGTCAGGACTTCCTGATTGTAGCTGACTTTGCCTTTAAAACAGCTGACTGCAGCACACTTCAGATAGTGGAACCAGTTGCATCTATTTATAGTGCAGAATTTGTACTCAGTGAAGCCTGAGCTACAACAAGGCCAACTAATAAAGTTTCAGGCATGGTAGCTTACATAAGTTAGATTAATGAATTCATCTAATTTAATACATAAATTAATCTAACTCAATTAAGATAACATGATTGAAACACACACCCCTTTTGCCTGTCAAGACAAGGCTTGTGTTAGTTTTTTGTGTCTTATATCAAATGCCAGACATTACACAATGATAACAGCTGGGGTGGGGTGGGTCCAGTTACAATATATTCCTAACCTGGGATGTGAAAGTTTGTATAATTGTTATCTGCACAATGACCACACCACACCTGAAGCAGTGCTTTAGGGTGGGATACCGGGGGAAGGGGGGCCTGCTGCAGAAAAGTGAGTGGTGGTCATCTTTGCAGTAGACTCACCCCTAGGGAATGTAAGGACTGGAGGCTTTAAAAGGTGCAGTCCCTGGTGTTGGAAGTCCTTTCTCTATGTGAAAGGCCAAGGAGCACCTACCGTTTCTCCCCCTGTGGTGTTAATATCAGGTAGGGTTAGGAGCTGCAGTGGATATTGCACTAGTTCCTCCTTTGTAGGCTGGAAAGTAATTATTTTTCACTCCTATTTTGGCTTCAGTGAAGTGGGTTTTTTCACCTTCCCTACAGTGTGAGAACCTATTATGGTGAGGAGATAAATGGCCTGGTAAAGGACTTAAAAAAGGAGGTGCTAGTTAGAGAAATGAAATGGGGTAAGCGTATTCAGGACTCCTATGATTGGTATGTCAAGGAGCCAACTTCCCCTTTTTATAGCCCATCTTAATTGATGGGGGAAATGAATTGTAAAGTCAAAGCCTTGAGTTGTCTGGGGTACATGGATAGAAAATGGAGGGCTGATGGAAGCTCCAGATAGTTACTTGAATAAATATGAGGTTACTTCAATTGTATATATCTAATAAAGTTGTGATCTCATTAAATCTACATTAAGTGTGTCCTGTTGGCAAAGCTGGACAATACCTAACTGCAATCAGTTGTTTATTTTGTAGGACACTACCATTTAGGATTAAATGATAAGGCTTTTCTTTTACAGTAACAAATAAAAAATGTTAATGTCATTTCAGTGCTTTGTTTCATTTAGGTTTTTTTTAATTGTGGTATTGAGTCCACCTCCCTTCAGCTGCTCTGAGGATATTTCAATCTGTAGTGAAATGTGCCAGAGGGCTGCATACTTTGATGTTGTTTTTAGATGTATTATGTCAATCCACAATCTGAAAACAGTATTACATTTACCTTTGACTTAATACATTATAACATTTGCTTTGTAGTCATTTTGAGGTGAGGGAATGGATTTTAAACATGATACCTTTTAACAGCTGCTTTTGTGTTTTTGTATTGTATCGTGTCAAAGCACAGATTGAGAGTAGGCATGCTGCTGAGATTGACATAAATGTTAAGTCACAAACAGTATGCTTGTATGTAGCTTATGATTCCTAAATGAAACATATATGGTGTGTCTAGACCGGCAAGATTTTGCGCAAAAGCAGCCACTTTTGTGCAAAATCTTGCCGCATGTCTACACTGGCTGCGAGTATTTGCACAAGAGCATGACTTTGTACTATACAAAATCAGTGGTTCTTACTCAAATACTTTGACACTCCTGCTCAGGGATAAGCCCTCTTGTGCAAGTATTCTTGCGCAAGAGGGCAAGTGTAGATAAGCAAGTTAATTTCTTGCGCAAGAAAGCCCGATGGCTAAAATGACCATCGGAGCTTTCTTGCGCAAGAGAGCGTCTACACTGGCCCAGATGCTGTTGCGCAAAAGATGTTTTTTGCCCAAAAGCATCCGTGCCAGTGTAGACGCTCTCTTGCTGAAATACTTTTAATGGAAAAACTTTTCCGTTGAAAGTATTTGCACGAAATCATGCCAGTCTAGATGCAGCCATATGGTTTTAAATAAGATTTGTAGTCTCAAATAAATGGTCTATGATAACATAATGGCATCCAAAATTTTAAATGGAAACAATATTCTAAATTTCACACTACGACTGAATATTTATGCCTATATACAGTTGGTACTTGGGGAAGGGAATTTCTAGTATGGAAATACCTCCACAATATGCCACAAGTTTAATAGTCTAGTTCTGGTCTCATAGCAGTAAAAATCAGGAGAAACAACACTTGACATCAAATAGAATTGTGTAAATGGGATTGAGATCCATATCGCTTACTTTGATGTGAGTGAAATCAGAATGACTCTGCCCCTAAAATTTGTCTCTAACAATAAGTGAACTGTGATTCTAAACTATGATTCAGGCTGTATCTGAAGTAGGTTATTTTGGTTTTCTTCAGAGGAAGGGGCAATCTATCAATAGAATAGCCAATAAACAAGCTCTCTTGTAGAAATGCAGAGACCAGCTGCTCAGACAATACCAAATAAAACTCTAAGGGTATGTCTATACTGCAGCATGATCTCAGAATAACTGACCTTACTCAGAAATAACAAAAAGCACGTCTATACTACAAGCCTTTATTTTGAAATAATGTCAAGCTGAGAGACTTCCTACTCTAAATCCTTACAAGAAGTAAGTGAAGTTAAAAGGAGAGTGTTCTTCCTTCGACTTCCTGCTGTGTAGACAGTGCCTAAAGCCGAGTTAAGCTATTTTGACTTAAGTTATGCAATTCATGTAGACTAAGTTGCATAGCTTAATTCGACTTTAGCCCTGATAAAGTCGTAGATGTAACCTAAGGGAAGAATGATGTTCTAGTCGCAGAGTACCAGACTTCTGATATTGATCAAAGGGATCCCAAAAGGAAAGTGATTGCTTGTCTACTCGGTCTTTTCAACCATGAACTATACAGCAGCCGGTAAGGCATTTAAGACTCTTCAAACTGTTTAAATAATTTGTGCTTCTATTTTGCAAGCTGTTAAGATAACACTTTATTTTAAGTAGCCTATTATTATGGATTCATTTTGCCTTAATTTTAGAAGCACTTATCATTATAAATTCATCTGGTATTTATGAAACTGCCACCTCTGTTTTCACAGTTGTTCCATTTTAATTTAATATTTATACTTTAAGTAAGAGCACAAGGAAGAAGCATTATATTCATTAAGAAACTCAAGTGTGTAATGAGTTTGCATATAGATAAAGTTAGTTATTAAATAAATTGTAGGAATTCCCATGGAATTACCTTATGCACTTGGCTTCAGTATGTGATATATTTTCATTGCAGCTCTTTCTTGGTTTTATGATAGCGCCTAAGGAAATAAAGACCCTCACACTGAAAGGCTGAAAATTAAAATAAATAAACAGTCCCTACTCCCCCAAAACGCAACACAATAAACTTATACCTGGCAGGCAGACATATTCTGTTACCAAAAATAGACCAAGACAGGGTGGGCAAGTTAACAAATTGTACTGCCAAAAAAAAAAAGGTGCTTTGAAGTTTCACTGGTCTCTTCCTGGATTAAGAGGCAAAGACCTCTCATGGGTCAGTAACTGGTTAAAAATAGGAAACAAAGGACAAGAATAAATGGTTAGTTTTCCCAATGGAGAGAGGTTAATAGAGGGGTCTGCCATGGATCTGTGCTGTTCATCATATTCATAAATGATCTTTATCAGGGGGAAGGCAAAGTCTGTAGCTGATACAAAATTCCTTAAGATATTAAAATGCAAAGCTGACTGCAAAGAGTTACCAAGAGAGTTTGCAAAAGTGGATAACTGGGAAACAAAATGTCATTGTTAAGTGCAAAGTAATGCATAGTGGAAGGCATAATCCCAGCCATACAAAATGATGGAGTTCAAATTAGCTATTACCACTCAAGAAAGAGCTCTTGGAGTCATCCTGGCCCGTGCTTTGAAAATATCTGCTTAATATGCAGTGATAGTCAAAAGAGCTAACAGAATGTTGGGAACCATTAGGAAAACACAGGACTGTTCAGCTTAGAAATGATACAGTTTAGGGGAGATATGAGAGAAATCTACAAAATCATAAATGGTGTGAAGAAAGTATTACTTACCCTTTCAGATAACACAAGAACCAGGGTCCACCAAATGAATTTCATAGGTAACAGGTTTAAAAGAAACATAAGGAAGCATTTCTTCACACAAGGCACAGCCAACATGTAGAATTCATTGCTAGATATGTTGTGAAACACAAAATAGAACTGGATACAAAAAAGAATTAGATAGGTTCATGGAGGGTATGTCCATAAATGGCTTATACACAAGACAGTAAGGGATGCACTCCTATATTCTCAGGATCCCCAGACCTCTGACTGCCAGAAAACCTGTTCTGTTTCTTCCCTTGGAAGCATGTTTCCATTACCTAAAGAAATGTGGAGCCTTCTTTTTTACTGTTCATACAAATGGAAGTTTTTTCATTGAATTGAATAAAAGCAGATCAGCCCTTAGTGACATTTTCTTTTAATTTTAGTTCAGTTATTTTACTAGCAAAAGTAATTACACATCTGAGGGGTTTTCAGTTCCTTGGAACCCGCCCAGTTTTCTGATAAATTAAAAAAGTCATATACGTTTCCTAATTCCCCTCTTTTCTTAAGATACATGAAATCTACTATGTTGAAATGGTCCAAGAATTCCCTTACCTGAATTGTATTCTCTTGATAGAATCATAGAATCATAGGACTGGAAGGGACCTCGAGAGGTCATCGAGTTCAGCCCCCCGCCCTCAAGGCAGGACCAAGCTCCGTCTACACCATCCCTGACAGATGTCTATCTAACCTGTTCTTAAATATCTCCAGAGAGGGAGATTCCACCACCTCCCTTGGCAATTTATTCCAATATTTGACCACCCTGACAGTTAGGAATTTTTTCCTAATGTCCAATCTAAATCTCCCTTGCTGCATTTTAAGCCCATTACTCGTTGTCCTGTCCTCAGAAACCAAGAGGAACAATTTTCTCCTTCCTCCTTGTGACACCCTTTTAGATATTTGAAAACCGCTATCATGTCCCCCCTTAATCTTCTTTTTTCCAAACTAAACAAGCCCAGTTCATGAAGCCTGGCTTCATAGGTCATGTTCTCTAAACCTTTAATCATTCTTGTCGCTCTTCTCTGTACCCTTTCCAATTTCTCCACATCTTTCTTGAAATGTGGCGCCCAGAACTGGACACAGTACTCCAGCTGAGGCCTAACTAGTGCAGAGTAGAGCGTCAGAATGACTTCACGAGTTTTGCTTACAACACACCTGTTGATACAACCTAGAATCATATTTGCTTTTTTTGCAACAGCATCACACTGTTGACTCATATTCAACTTGTGGTCCACTATGACCCCTAGATCCTTTTCTGCCATGCTCCTTCCTAGACAGTCGCTAGTTGATGAAGCACTGTCTTTTTTTAAAAAAATATGGTAAAACATTGTTATTACTGTCTTCTCTCAGTGTATCAACACTGGTGTGAATTTGCTCCTCAGCTGCAGGATACTGTGATGCTTACAAAGCAGAGAGATACCAGATCAACAGCTGAGAATGAACAATAAGAGACAAATTCCTTGTCCAAATTAGTGGCCTATAATAAAGGTTTCAAGATGAAAAATGTCACAGTGGTGCCCTTCACAGGTAGATTTCAATAGGCTTTAGCACAGCATGGATCAAGCAGCCTGAGGCTTAATGCAACATGGTTTAAGCAGCTTTAGGATGTAACACAGTATGGGCCCAGCATCTTGGGGAGTAGAACTATCTAGCAGCTTTCAAACTAAAAATTAATAACCGAATCCTCTGCAATTTCTCTCAACTACAAGTGAGCAGACCTGCCCTCCTGAGCAGTCCTGTGTAGATTTTGCCCACTTTCCCAGTGTGTGGGGGATAGGGTGAGAATAGTATTGCAGCCAGGGATTCCTATAACTCTTCAATAACTCTAGGAACCTTTTACAAAAATGAGGGGCAGGGGAAAATACAATTGGGATGTCTGAAGTTTCTCCGAACATACCATAAACTTCTTAATCTATAAAGTGTCTCATTTAATTGCTGAGGAAGTGATCTTGTGTCTGATTGATTCAGTCTACAGTCTATGTCTGGCAGTTCCATTTCCAAACTGTCAGTCAAGGTCCCTGTGTTCAAGTTGTGACCTCGTCACACTATTTTGCAGCTTTCACTTGCTGTTTTACTACTAGAAAAGGATTCTGAATCTCTTCTTATTATCCTTATTTTTGCTATTCCTGACACAGCTATGTCCTCCAGTCCTTAATCAAACAGATGTTAAGCTTTATAAAAACATAGAGGTATTCAAATAGTTTAATGCGAAATAACAAGTAAGTGGTTTAAAGAAAGTGTAAGGTGTTCAAAAGAGCACTTACAGCATGGCTGTGTCTACATTGGCATGATTTTGCACAAAAGTGCTCGCTTTTGCGAAAAAACATGCTGCCCGTTGGCAGGGAGTTCTTGCGCAAGAACACTGACATTCTAATGTGTGAAATCAGTGCTTCTTGAACAAGAACTATGATGCTCCCGCTCAGGAAAAAGCCCTCTTGAACAACTGTGTTGCGCAAGAGGCCTGTTTAGACAGGCAACATGAATTTCTTGCGCAAGAAAGCCCAATGGCTAAAATGGCCATTGAAGCTTTCTTGCGCAAGAGAGCGTCTACACTGGCACAGATGCTTTTGCGCAAAAGCACATCTCTTGCACAAAAGCACATGCCAGTGTAGACGCTCTCTTGAGCAAATATTCTAACGCAAAAACTCTTGCGTTAAAAGTATTTGCGCAAAATCTTGCCAATGTAGACGTAGCCCATGTGTAAGGGGTTAAGCGTTTGTTCTAATTAAAATATTATTATGCCATTGAATAAGGACTTTCCTTCAGAATAGCTCTATAGTTTTCTGGGGATAAAATCATAGTGGTGATAGCTGACATCTCTTTACAAAATGTATTTGATTACCAGGGCTTCCTTGGATGAGACTGCGTCCAGTTGTACTGCCATAATTGGATTTTATCAAACCAAGCATTCTCTTTCTCCTTCTCATTTAGAGTTGCATAGAATACCTTTACTACACCAGCCTGCTTAATCCCTTCAGCATTCAGTAAAGTTTTCCATGTCTGCATAACTTTTCTTTCTTTCTTTCTTTCTTTCTTTCTTTCTTTCTTTCTTTCTTTCTTTCTTTCTTTCTTTCTTTCTTTCTTTCTTTCTTTCTTTCTTTCTTTCTTCTATGACTCATTAATTTAAAGCAACACATTTCTCAACTGATTTCTGTCCATGGCTCTGGGCTTATCTTTGTGAGGTTTTTTTTTCCAGCACTTGTTCTTTAACTATAATTACTGTTGTCTCCATGGTCATCTATGGAGCTTATTCTTTAAAGTTTCAGTGGCATGCAACAGACCTTGGCATGTACTCTGCCAAGAATTCTTTGGATACCCATGTAAAAGAGTCTCCCTCTAGATCCCTTTTTTTAGGGAATTGCTCTGCAGGAAAAATTGCATACTGCAACTTAATTGTGTTTTGTTTCTTTTTCTTGCATTTCTGACTTAATACTCTTTTCTGGTGTTCCTTTTCTAGTGGGTTCCAGTCTCCCCCCTCACTGTTCAAAGAAGTCCCAAGGGGCATCCTTTTGATCTAATCTCATCCTTCAGTCCACTGGAAATGTAAAGTTTGATGTCATTGCTAAGTGGCTTGAAAGCAAAACTACATAAATAGCAAACTGTACATAACACACATCTCATAATGGAGGACAACCATGTTGGAGTTACTCTGAGACCTCATCTGCTCAATTCCCCAAGAACATAGTTTGACTCCAGTCTTATCAGTTGGATTCCTTTATTTGACATACATCAAAGCTACATTGAGTTAATCCAGCTCAAGTATAGGGTGTATCTCACATCCACAGTTATACATAGTAAATATTTTCCTTATATACATTTTTACTAACACTAATGACAAATACACATCATATCCCATACGTCTGGAGTGGCTTGGTTACTGGGCAATTACCAATCTCCTATACAGCATGCCCTGTCCATGCACATGGCTTACCCTTTACCTCATCTTACATTCCAGGCTTGTCTTGCTCAAAGTAAATGGTACTTATGTATCCCCCTTTATCTCAGCCAATACAGATACCCTGTCTCTAGCCTACTGATATATTTACCTTCTCAATCTCATGCACTAAGAAATGAGGGAAGTTACTTGCACCAGGTTGTTTTTACCCAGGCCTATAACTTGTTGCAGTCTGTGCAGTGCTTTGCTATGGATAAGGCCAGTTTGGCCCACAAAGAGGCACGAGATGCACAACAAGTGCTTCTCCTTATTCAAGATAGTGAATTAACTCACAGTACAGTATATGAAAGGACTTGCACTGATGAATCTACCCATCATGCTGTGGTTGCATGTGCTGTTGTTTAGAGAGACATGTTTGTTATAAAATAAGCTTTCATTTAATGCCAGAGGCTAAAAAGTTGGGGCACCAATATCCTTGATCACATATAATAGTCTTATATGAACCATGATCATCATATGGATTTGAATAGAAGCAGAGATCAACAATTTTATGGTAGTCACTTACTCAAGGATGATACTGTAGCAGTAGTCATTCAACACAGTGCATCACTTCTCCAATTAGTAAGGCATAATATAAAATGTCTGGCATAGTAGCTACTCTGATATGCTACTTCTAGCTTAGACATCAATGTACATTTTAGATCAATAACAGTGTATATTTTATAACATATTCAAGAAATGCATACCTGTGTTGCATTTGAATTTGCTATGGTTCCTGACAGAGGCTGTGTCTACACTACATGCCTCTGTCGGCAGAGGCATGTAGATTAGGGTTGTAGGCAAAGGTAAATGAAGCCGCGATTTAAATGATTGCGGCTTCATTTACATTTACATGGCTGCCGCGCTGAGCCGACAAACAGCTGATCAGCTGTTTGTCGGCTCGCCGCTAGTCTGGACATTCCCCCTGTCGACATCAAAGCCCTTTGTTGGCAGCCCCGTTATTCCTCGTGGAACGAGGTTTACCGGGGCTGCCGACAAAGGGCTTTGATGTCGACAGGGGGAACGTCCAGACTAACGGCGAGCCGACAAACAGCTGATCAGCTGTTTGTCGGCTCAGCGCGGCAGCCATGTAAATGTAAATGAAGCCACAATCATTTAAATCACGGCTTCATTTACCTTTGCTGAATAAACAAATCTACATGCCTCTGCCGAGAGAGGCATGTAGTGTAGACGTACCCATAATGAACAGATCTCTAGTTTTGTCTAATGAATGTACTGGGTATGAGCAAATGGGGAAAATAAAACTATTTTGTGAACCCTGGAAAGGTTTTGATTCTGTTCACTGTAGTTTTCAATACTCAGCCTGTAGCACAAAAGGCCAATGGAAGTGACCAGATGTTTCGGAAGCACCGTGTAACAGAGATGAGTAAAGTGTCTGGTTACTGACCTCATTGTTCACAAATCCTTCTGCCACATTAATCTGTTTACATTCCCCTCCCTGCCATGCTGTCTATTTAAATTTACCTACTATTCAATTAACACCCCACTTAGCAACACCTCAGTGAACTGAAGCTCAGACCATTGCACTGTAATCTTTGACCGTGTGTATTAGCTGTGCTCTGGTCATAAAAATAAAGAAAGCTTTCTGCAGTGTCACCACTATAGAGTGTACGTATAAATTGGAAGTTGAGGATGGGTTTGCCAGCTAGAGTACACATACTTGCAGGAGATCTCAAACTAGTATGTGAAAAATGATAGTGCAGCTGCTATAGCACAAACAACAGAAAGAGGCAATAACACTAGCTACCCTGAGTACATACTCCTCAGGCTCAGGCAAATTTGTACTCAGGGCATTTAGCCTTAGCTATTGTTCACCATGGGCATCCATGTGGTCATAGCTATGCTACTCTATTTAGCATGCTAACTCTGGGTATGTCTACACTACAAAGTTAGTTCGAACTAACAGACGTTAGTTCGAACTAACTTTCATAGGCGCTACACTAGCGCTCCGTTAGATCAAACTTAATTCGAACTAACGGAGCGCTTAGTTCGAACTAGGTAAACCTCATTTTACGAGGATTAAGCCTAGTTCGAACTTACGAGTTCGAACTAAGGGCTGTGTAGCCCTTTAGTTCGAACTAGTGGGAGGCTAGCCCTTCCCAGGTGGCCTCTCTGGGCACAACCAGGAAAACTCTTCTCCTCTTCCCCAGCCCCGGGCCCTTAAAGGGGTAGACTCTGGCCAGACGGCACTGGAGTAAGACAGCTCTGCCAGCAATCTCTGCCCCTGAGCCAGTGGCCCCACAATGAGCCAGGTAGCCAGTAGCAGTGAGCCGTCCCCTGCCCAGTCCCCAAGCACCCACGGGCCTGCCAGGGGCCGTAGACGGCGCGCGGCCTCCTGGTCTAGTGCGGAGGTCATGGACCTCATTGAGGTTTGGGGGCAGGCCCCCAATGTCCATGATCTCCGCACTAGGAGGAGGAATGCGGCCGTCTACGGCCGCATAGCAGCCGCCATGGCCAGCAGGGGACACAGGCGTACCCAGGAGCAGGTGCGAATTAAGGTGAAACAGCTGCGGCAGGGGTACGCCAGGGCCACAAGGGGCGGCGCCACTGCAGGGGCTTCCACGTGCCCCTACTTCACTGCTCTCCACCAACTCTTGGGGGGCAGGGCGGTCTGTGCCAGCCCGGGGAACATCGAGCCGGGACCAGAGGGCCCTGACCTGGGCGCACCGGAGGGGCCACCGCCAGCTGTTCCAGCAGGGTCGTCCAGGGAGACCGTACCGGGTAAGTAGTTTGAATTAAGTAGTTTGGGGGGGGGAGATGGGAGGGAGACCAGAGACCGTGTGCGTGGGCCATGCCTTCCACGGATCACGCAGACACCTGTGCATGTGCCATGCCACCCTTGGGCAGGTGGCTCCAGCTGCGTGACACCCAGGGGCCATTGCCCAATAGGCACATGCTTGTGCAAAGAGACGTGACATGCTCCCGACCCCGGGGCAGGACCCAGCAGGATGCTTTCCCTTCACATGTCCCCTCTACACGGAGGCAGGGGACATCTCCCCTCCCCCCCGCCGCCCCGGCCACACTATACATGGCACAGGGACATGGGTGCGGTCTTGGGGCAGCTCCCAGTCCCGGGAAGAGCCAGACATCCTGACCATGGCCTCTGTACAAGTACAGCGGCTGTGATGGTGCAGGACATGGTCACCCTCACGTTGCGGAGTTGGGGAGGGGGCTTGGCATCATCCTCTGCGTCCCCAGGGAAAACTGACCACTTCTCTTCTTTCTCTACAGCTGCACCAGCTGCTCGTGCAGGGCGCACCACCCCGCCCGGGACATGCTCCCGCACCCGCGGCCTGCTCCGGACCGCCAGCACGGAGCAGGAGTACCGGGACCAGCACCTGGGGGCCCTGCGAGCCGTGCACCGCACACTACAGGCCTGGATGAGGGAAGACCTGCAGGTCCGCCACGAGCTGCTGGCTGAGCTCCGAGGGCTGAGCACCAACCTGCAGCTCCTGCTGCAGAGCATGGTGCCCCGTGCTGGTCCTGCGCCTGCTGCCCCCCCAACTGCTGTCCCTCCTCCCACTCCTGCCCCCCCTCCCACCTCTCCCTCCTCAACCCCCACAACCTCTTCCTCAATGTCCACACCCCCCACTTCAATCTCCGCACCCTCCACCCCATCCCCCGGGGACGCCGAGGCCTCCTCCCTTGCCGTGCTGGGAGGCGGTTGGCTCGGCGAGACCCCCACCCCTGATCCTTCAGTTTCCCCACCCCCTCCTTTCCCTTGCTTCCCCCTTTCAGCTCCCTCCTCCCAGTTTTCCCCCTTCCCTCTCCCACCCTCTCTCTTCCCCTCTCCCACCTCCTTTTCCCAGTTTCCCCGAGTTTTGTTAAATAAACAGAGTTTCTAGTTTTGTCCACACGTTATCTTTATTTTGTACATCAAGAAGAGGGGCTAGGGAAGGGTAAGTGGAAGGAGGTGAGGGAGGACTGGGGCACGAGCCCCCGACGGGGAGGACTGGGCTGGCTCTGCGGGCTTCTGGGGGTGGAAGCTCTCCTGCAGCCCCCCAATTGCCCCCTCTCCCCAGATGGCAGCCTGCGGCAAGTGCAGCCAGGCTGATGGCCAAGTGGTGTGATGTGCCCAGTGTGGGTAGTCCGGGCACTCCAAGCCAGGACTGCTTTGCAAGCGGGGCACCCCTGAGAACTGTCTGTCCGGGGTGGGGGTCGGGTCCCTTTAAGCGCAGCCCTGGGCTAGCCTGAGGCAGCATCTCCACGCTCTAAGTCCTCCTCTGATGCCCTGCCGGCACTGCTTCCGGCCATCCTTAAGCCCAGTTCAGGGTCCACTCTGTGTGGACATGCTAGTTCGAATTAGCAAAACGCTAATTCGAACTAGTTTTTTAGTCTAGATCCGTTATTTCGAATTAGCTAAGTTAGTTTGAATTAACGTTGTAGTGTAGACGTACCCTCTGAGACCTAGCACAAGTATGTCACAACCCAGTTCCAAGTGTAGGTATAGGCAAAATTACATTTGTCTGTGGCAGAGTTGTGAGGAATGGGGGTACGTCTACACTACAGCGCTAGTTCGAACTAACTTAGTTCGAATTAGTTAATTCGAACTAAGCTAGTTCGAACTAACGCGTCTAGAACTAAAAACTAGTTCGAACTAGCGTTTTGCTAGTTCGAACTAGTAAGTCCACATTGAGTGGACTCTGAACAGGGCTTAAGGATGGCTGGAAGCAGTGCCGGCAGGGCATAAAAGGAGGACTTAGAGCATGGAGATGCTGTCTCAGGCTAGCCGAGGGCTGCGCTTAAAGGGTCCCGACCCCCACCCCGGACACACAGTTCTAAGGGGTGCCCCGCTTGCAAAGAAGTTCTGGCTTGGAGTGCCCTGAGTGCCCACACTGGGCACATCACACCACTCGGCCATCAGCCCGGCTGCACTTGCCGCAGGCTGCCATCTGGGGAGAGGGAGTAATTGGGGGGCTGCAGGAGAGCTTCCACCCCCAGAAGCCCGCAGAGCCAGCCCAGTCCTCCCCATCGGGGGCTCGTACCCCATTCCTCCCTCACCTCCTTCCACTTACCCTTCCCTAGCCCCTCTTCTTATTGATGTACAAAATAAAGATAACGTTTCTTCCAACATTGACTCTGTCTTTATTGAAAAAAACTGGGGGACACTGGGAAAAGGAGGTGGGAGAGGGGAAGAGAAAGGCTGGGAGAGGGGAGGGCAACTAACATGATCAGGGGTTGGGAACAGGTCCCAGATGAAGAAAGGCTACAGAGACTGGGACTGTTCAGCTTAGAAAAGAGGAGACGGAGGGGGGACAGGATAGAGGTCTCTAAAAGCAGGGGTTGGGTGGAGAGGGTGCATTCAGAAAAGTTCTTCCTGAGTTCCCATAAAGAAGGACTAGAGGACACCAAAGGAAAGGAATGGGTAGCAGGCTTGAAACTAGTAAGAGAAAGTTGTTGTTGTTGTTGACAAAGCAAATAGTTAACCTGTGGAACTCCTTGCTGCAGGAGGCTGTGAAGGCTACAACTAGAACAGAGTTTAAAGGGAAGTGAGATAAAGTGATGGAGGTTGGGTCCATGGAGTCCTATTAGCCAGAGGGTAGGAGTGGTGTCCCTGCCCAAGGTTTGTGGAAGGCTGGAGAGGGATGGCATGAGACAAATGGCTTGGTCATTGTCTTCGGTCCATCCCCTCCAGGGTCCCTAGGGTTGGCCGCTGTTGGCAGACAGGATACTGGGCTAGATGGACCTTTGGTCTGACCCAGTACGGCCATTGTAAGCTCAGGGCTCAGTGTCGGGGGTCTCAGTGGACCCCCTTGATTTTCATGCACACCTGGTCCTGGGTGGCCAGGCTGGCAGCTCTCCTGCCCTAGACGGCCACTTTCCTGTGCCTAGTGAGGAGATCGTGGACGAGGTCCACGATGTCCGCACTAGCCCAGGAAGGTGCCCGCCTCTTGCGGTCCAGGGCAAACTCCCGGGAGCCGCCAGCCTGGTCCCGGCAAGAGGGGGTGGGCTGGGGGGCATCGGGTGGGTGGCTCTGTGCCGTGCCAGGTGCAGGGTCTGCTAGCTGGGTGCTGGCAGGCTTGCACCTGGCACGGGCACCGTAGCCAGCCCGTGCCCCTTTAAGGGGTCCGGGGCCGGGAGGGGGGCATAGAGTTTCCCTGGTGTTGGCCAGAGTGGCCACCAGGGAAACCTGGGGAGGGCTAGCCTCCCACTAGTTCGAACTAAAGGGCTACACAGCCCTTAGTTCGAACTAGCTAGTTCGAACTAGGCGTTAGTCCTCGTAAAATGAGGTTTACCTAGTTCGAACTAAGCGCTCCGCTAGTTCGATTCAAATTCGAACTAGTGGAGCGCTAGTGTAGCACCTATTAAAGTTAGTTCGAACTAACGTCCGTTAGTTCGAACTAACTTTGTAGTGTAGACATACCCTGGGGGACTAAAACTTGGACAACATGTATCCTGGGAATCCTTTCTTTATTAAAGGAAGTAGGCCAAAATTATGTGTGAAATATGTCCATGCAACCCTGTTAAGGTACATGAGGTTGCATGGATGAAAGTGATGGCAAACTTTGATTCAGTATATTGGGAGGGGAGGGGTGAGATCTGGCTTAAGGCTACCTCACTCTAGAACCTAACAGTAATGGTAAAATAGTCCCATTTGCCTTTGTAATGCCTATTAATATTTATTCAAGAGGGAAAGAAACGCAATTTGTGCAAGTATTTTCTTGAGTAGTTGGACTAAAAATGTATACATACGAATACTTTACTTTTTAAATATCATTGGCTTTAATTTTATCACCAGAAGATTTACCCAACATTCCTCTGGTCCTTCAGGGCAGGGGATTGGAGGTGTGGGAGATGCAGAAGTCAGAGCAGGGGGCTGCGGATGTGGAAGAGTGCAGGAGTCAGAGAAGAGGGTGAAGTGCTCAGGTAAGGAATGGAGGCAGCCTCCGACTTCTCCATAGAGCCGGTACAGGATGGCAGGGGCTGCACTAGAAAACTGCTGGCTGCTCCCAAGGGCTGGGGCACTTGCTGCCTCTTTATGGTCATTCAGAAGTATAAATGTCCCTGCTATTACAGCCCTCTGTGACAGGGCAGATAGGCCCTGCACTGAAGGACAGGGAGTAGCCCAGGCCCAGCTGGCTGAGAAGGCCCTGCCCAGGTGAGAGAAAACCCTGTAGCAGGTGGCCCAGAGAATTTTTTGGCCAGGGATCCACTGGGAGGTACATGAGTTCTGCGAATCCTGCCCCGAATGTCAGCACACCAACCCAAAGGGAGTACCCAAGGTTCCACTGGTGGCCCTGCCCGTGGTAGGAGTCCCCTTTGAGCGGATCGGGTTGGACTTGGTGGGGCCCCTTGAGAAGGCAACTCGGGGTGCCAATATATCCTGGTTATAGGGACTATGCAATGAGGTACCCCAAGGCAGTGCCGTTGCGGAACACAATGGCCTCTACCATAGCCGTGGAACTCCTTAAGTTGTTCTCCAGAGTGGGGATACCGAAGGAGATACTGATTGATCAGGGCACCAACGTCTCATCCAAATTAATGGCAGAGCTATGCCGGCTGTTAAACAGCTCTCCGAACTACCATATACCATCCCCAAACAGAAGGATTGGTAGAGCATTTTAATGAGACATTGAAATCAATGCTCCATAAATTCATAGAATAGGATCCCCGAGGTTGGGACAAAATTCTTCTGGTCTTGCTTTTTGCTATGTGGGAAGTACTGCAAACATCGACAGGTTTCTCCCCTTTTGAGCTCCGCTGTGGGCGGTAACCCCGGGGGGATACTTGACCTCCTGAGGGAGGACTGGGAGGTGCAGGAGTCTTGGGTGATGGGGACGGTCCCCTACAAGTTGCAGTTGAGGCAGCGCCTGCAGAAGTTAGGGGAATTTTCACAGACAAACCTGCTTCAGGCTCAAGAGACTCAAGCCCGGCTATAACAAGGGAACTAAACTACGGACTTTTGAGCCTGGAGACCGTGTGCTCCTACTCTTACCCTCTCAGGGTATGTCTACACTACCCCACTAGTTCGAACTAGGGGGGTAATGTAGGCATACCGCACTTGCAAATGAAGCCCGGGATTTGAATTTCCCGGGCTTCATTTGCATAAGCGGGGAGCCGCCATTTTTAAAACCCTGCTGGTTCGAACCCCGTGCAGCGCGGCTACACGGGGCTCGAACTAGGTAGTTCGAACTAGGTAGTTCTGCACTAGGAGTGCAGATTTATCATGTGAACTTACTAAAAATATGGAAGTCTCAAGAAGGAATCTTGATCACCCCCAGCCCGCCCGATGACGACTTAGGACCTTCGGCTGTGGACACTGCCACTGACTGTCCTGGGAGAAGAGCTGAACCCAGAACAAAGGGAGGAGTTGCACCGCTTAGTCCAAAAGTATGCCCACGTCTTATCCACGCATCCGGGCTAGACTAGCTTGATCAGCCATCATATAAGTACTCTACCTTGCCAGAAAGTATGTGATCATCATCACCTGCTGCCAAGGAAGATGTGGGGGCAAGTACAGAAAGAACTCCTGGAGATGCAGGAGATGGAAGTAATAGAAGAATCACTCTGCGAGTGGCGGAGCCTGATTGTGCTCATGCCAAAACCAGATGGGTCGATACGTTTCTGTATTGACTTTTGGAAGGTTAACATTGTGTCACGGTTCGACGCTTATCCCATGCCTCAGGTGGATGAGTTGTTGGAAAAGCTAGGTGAAGCCCAGTACCTCTCCACGTTGGACTCAACAAAGGGGTACTGGCAAATCTCGCTAACCCCAGCCTCCAAGACTGCCTTTCCCACCCCGTTTGGGCTGTATCAATTCACTACCATGCCCTTTGGATTCCATGGGGTGGCTGCCACCTTCCAATGCTTAGTAGACCAGTTATTACGCCCTCACCAGCTATATGCCACTGCATAGATAGATGATATAGTGGTCTAAAGCCACACTTGGCCAGAATACCTCCAACACCTGGAAGTGGTACTAAAGGCCCTTTGAGAAGCGAACCTCACAGTGAACCCCAGGAAGTGTCACTTTGGATGGAGGGAGGTGACTTATCTGGGATATACAGTGGGGAGAGGGACTTTAAGACCCTAGTTGACAAGGTCCAGGCTCTCCAGGAGTGGAAAAGGCCAACAACTAAGAGACAGGTTCAGCAATTCCTGGGACAGGCGGGATGTTATCACCAATTCGTCCCTGATTTTTCAGCATTTGTGGTGCCACTATCGGACCTGACCAGGAATTCCATGCCGACAAAGTTACAATGGACACAGGAATGTGAGGGGGCTTTCCAAACATTGAAATGGCGTCTGATGGAGGCACCAGTGTTAATTTCCCCAGACTTTTCTAAGGACTTTATCCTCCAGACAGATGCCTCCGAGAGGGGGCTATGGGCCTAGGGGCCGTATTAGCCCAAGAAGTGGACGGTGAAGAGCATCTAGTGCTCTATATGAGCCAGAAAATCTTCCTACGGGAGCAGAAGTACTCCACAATCGAAAAAGAGGCGCTGGCAGTAAAATGGGCCATAGATACTCTCTGGTACTACCTAGGTAGCCACTTCCAACTGGTAATGGATCACGCCCCTTTGAGATGGCTGCACAGCATGAAGGACACCAACCCCCAGATAATGTGGTAAAACCTTGTGTTACAGTCATACGATTCTGAGGTGGCTCACTGCCTGGGTAAGAATCACGCAAATGCAGATTTTTTTTCCTGGGTAGGGGAGGAGGAAACCAGGTCAAAACAGAGCACAACCACCCATTTAAGAGAGAGGGTGTGTGATGGGGTGGACAGGCCCCGCATTGAAGGACCAGGAGTATCCCCGGCCCAGCTGGCTGAGAAGGCCCCGCCCCTCCAGCCTTGCTGCGCATGCTCCTAGCAGAACCAGGGTATAAAAGCAAAGAGAGCCCTGCAGCGAGGAAGGCTGCAGGGGGAAGGAGTAGTCCAGTCCGCGCTGGTGTTTCTGCAGCAGGTAGAACCTGAATCATGGCCCATGGCTTACCCTGGAGCAGAGCCAGCAGCTGCCAACCCCAGGGAGGCAGGAGCACTGGCAGCCCCAAGGCCAGCCCCGGTAAGGACCAGCCCGGGAGGCCAGAGACTATGGGAGTACCAGGGTGTGATAGGAAGCAGCCCAGGGCAAAGGACCGATAGTGTGGCTTGGGGTGTATCAGCCGGATTCCCTGCCGAGTGGGCAGGAGCCATAGTCCCTGCCTAAAGGGCCCTGGGCTGGGACATGGTGGAGAGGGAGGGCCCATGTCCCCCTACCACCATTTTCCCTACCCTGGACAATCCCTGATACAGGAAAGGCTTCTCTGGGTGGGTAGGCCTCAGAAGCCGTATTTACCCTGCTAGAGGAGTATTGACTTTGGGGGACTATGCTACTAGCTGTATTTACTCAGATAGAGGGGCATTGACTTTGGGGGGGATGAGACCCTCAACACACTCCCTTTCCATTTGACGTGAAACAATCGCATTCCGGGCACATCCCATTGCCCTGACATAACTAAACCTTTATCTGCTTTTGAGTCTTGATATTCAATTTGTTGGTCATAGCTCTTACTGTTTAGGAGGAGTTCTTGAGCAAACAGACTCACAGAAGGACGGACAGACAGACACACACAAACTCTCTCAAATATATAGTAGCTTTTTGAAAATTGCTGTTATTGTTTATACACATTTTTGTGTTCTTCCTAATATATTTTAGCAGGCTTGGGCTAAAACAAAGATTCACACTTTAATTATATTTGTCTGATTAATAGCTCAGTGAGATATGGACTCTTGGAGGAAGTTCATAGAGTCATTCATTCCTTTCAGTAATGGGCAGAAGCTGATTCTGAACATTTTGATTGCAGACAATAAGTGACTGATGAATTAAAGAAACATTAATATGTTTAAGAATGTCCTAATTAGCCTGAAGATTTTTGACAATTTCAAAATTTGGGACCAGCTGTCTACTCTGATTATGTTGGTATGCCGATTCTGATCCAAGTAGGATTCTTCTTTTTCAGATGCCAGAATGAGCAAAGCAGGATAGCCCTTAATGGTGTCTGTTACAAATATTCTGTTTCTTAGTAAAATATCAGATGGCCATTTTTCTATTAGGAAATATTCCAAAGAGTGTGTGTTGAATCAATGAGTTAAGTGATGGCAATGGATAGAGCATACACAATAGGATATGGTAGCCAAGGTGAACTCTGAAATGGCTCACTCACCAATCTGGAAATTAGAATTTGTTTTAATAGAAGTGGGTAGGTTAGCTCAAACACCAGACTTAACATTTTTCTGAAGGTAATGTTAGATATGGGGATCTTTAATTTATACTTGCATGGTTGCCACAGAAGGGTGGGAAGAAGCAGAGCAAGGAAAAGGTCTTGAAATAAGACCCTTCACAGTACAGAACCCTTCTAGGACTGCACCACCTTTCAGTAGAGCTGGGAGACCAGCCAGCCAGATCCACATTTTTTGTTCAAAATATTTTGATTTTTTTTTCAAAAAAGGTTCATTGATCAGTTCTAGTGCATTGATTACTCTATGAAACCTTTTTTTTTTGAGACAGGTGTTGTGATTTCTAAGTGATAAAAAACTCCCTGGGTGGATCCACTAATGTGCAAATATTTGGCGTTCATGTACTCACGTCCCAATTTTGACTACATTATAATCCTTAAAACTCCTACCAAATCCAGTAGGTGCCTAAACTTAGCACCTAAGATTTTTTAAAAAGTTTCCTTAGCACCTCTGTTTCTGTCTCTGAGCATATGCACTGCTGCCTCACTGAACAACAGTCTCTTTATTACTTGTGTTGAAAGGGGGTGGAGGGATTTACAGGAAAGCACACTCAATGCAGGGGCAACTTGTTGACATCAAAACACATGACTCTCAAAACTAGCCATTCATAAAAATGTCTTTCAAAGAGTCTCTGATTTGAACTGCCCCTTGTTGCTTTCTCCCTATTGCCCTGGTGACTGGCTGCGCATAATCATTGGCTAGGCACTGTGCCTCTGTCCCCCGCCCCCACCCCCCGATCAGATAACTTTCCCCTTACTTTCACAAATATTATGGCACACACAGCAGGCTGCCACAATGGGAATGTTGCATTCACTGAGGTCTAACCTAATCAGTAGACTGTGCAACCTTCCCTTTAAATGCCCCAAATCACATTCTACCACCATTCTGCACTTGCTCAGCCTGAAGTTCAACTACTCCATTCTGCAGTCCAGGCTACCCATGTATGGCTTCATGAGCCATGGAGCAAGGGTTAGGTTGCGTCTCCAAGGATTGCTATTGACATTTCGATGTCTCTGATGGTAGTTTTTCAGCCTGAGAAAAAAGTTCCAGCTTGAAGCTCACTGAGGAGACAGGCGTTCCTAAAGATGCACATGTCATTCACCTGTGTTAATGTTCAGTGAAACAGCCCTTATGATCTACCAGCGCCTGGAGCACCATTGAGAAGTACCCCTGTGGTTTCTGTACTCTTTGGCAAGGCGGTTAAGTGCCAGGATAGGGATATGCATTTTGTCTATTCCCCATTGTAATTAGGGAACCCCAGCAAGGCAAAGTTCTCCACTATGTCCTCCATGTATTCCAGAGTCACTATCCTCCATAGCCGAAGAGTATTGATTGCATCAGCTACTTGGATCACAACATCCCCCATGTTGATTTCTCCACCCTGAATTGATTCCCAGCTGACCAGTAGCTGTCTGGCATTGCAAGCCTACACAGGGAAAGTGCCACATGCTTCTCCACTGTCAGAGCAAGTCTGATACTGGTATTCTTGCACTTCAGGGAAAGCTCTATGCAAACTACTATAAAAATGGCCTTACACATGTAAAAGCTTTGCAGCCACTGCTGATCATCCCAAACCCCCGCATAACTATGCTGTCTCATCAGTCTGGGCTTGTCTGACAGCACCAGAACCAGCTTTCCACTGTGTCCAGGGGATCGAATGCCAGGAGCATTCGACTCAAGTGCTTCACAGAGGAGTATGTTCTTGGTCTTCCAAAATTCTTCTTCATTTCGGCAGACCCTGGGTACACTCTGGATATACTTCAGCATAAGGCTCACCATGATTAATAATTGCCCCAATGCTTTGATGCTCATTGAGATCCACAATCGGTTCCATGCTTACACTGCTATGGCATCTGTGCAGATAACCAGGGGAAAATAGGGTCCAAAGAGATTGTCATTGCTTGCAAGCGAGGGCAGGGGAGAATGGAAGGCAGAAGACGAGTGCATTATTGATACACCGGAACCGCCCACTGCACAGTTTTGGACCCAATGTGCTCTGAGAGGATACCCAGAATGCAAAGGGATGGCTATAACTGTGGGATAGCTACCCATAGTGCATTGCTCTCAAAGTCAGAGAAATGCACCTTTGACTTTACAAACTCAGGTGGCAAAAAGTTGACCTTAATAAATTTTACTTTATCTTGTAGTGTAGAAATGGCTGTAGCTAATACAATAATAAGCTTCTTACCTAATCAGCCCCTCACACTCTGGGTAGTTATGTGCTCTACCCTGTTCTATCAGGCATCTTCTGGGGGAGTTAATTAATGCATAAGTGATCAAAGTACTAGGTCAGCTACTGGCTATCAGCACTCTGTCAAAGAAGAAAACAAAATGTATTCTAATTTAAAAAATCCATCAAAGGAAGGGAATAGGGAGGTGTGCATGTGAGATGATGTTTTCCTCCCTCCCAAAAAAACCCACAACTGTTTTAAATATTTTTTAACTGGAGGTAGATATTTTCTCATTTTTCAGAACAGAAAAAAACCCTAATGGAAAAGACCTTTTTTTTAACCACCTCAAACATGCATTGCATTTTGTTTCCCAAGAAGCCATGCTTATCTAGCGACTGTTTTCTGTTGACTATTAGGAAATTATTAAATAGATTTTTAAAGTTTGGGAAACTCTGATTTTGCTAGGCTCATACCAAAAATCATAATTAAGCCCAAATATCTTCTGCCAAGCACTTGCAGAGTTATAAAAGTCTCAGAGGGATAGCCATGTGTGTCTCATCTGAAGTGGGCTGTGCCCACAAAAGCTCATGATACCATCTACATCTACTAGATACCATCTAGTTTTGTTAGTCTTTAAAGTGCTACTAGACTATTTGTTGTTTTTTAAGTTTTTCCTGTTACAGACTAACTTGGCTCTGTAACTTTTGAAAAAACTTAAACAATGTATAGTACTTGGAGACTAACAAAAAGTATAGATCATGGGTTCCCAAACTGGGGGGCATGCCTCCCTGGGGGAGCATGAAGAAATTCCGGAGGGGGGGCAATCCAGGCCCCTTGTCAATTCTGTCCCCTCACCCCCGGTCAGTTCCTCTTTTTTTTCTTCTTTTTGCTCAACAAGTTTTGCTACTATTTGGCGGGGGGGCGGGAGGCGGAGGGGGAGGTGAGGGATTTTTAAAAATCAAAAAGGGAGGTGTGATGCTGAAAAGTTTGGGAACCACTGGTATAGATAGTATTATGAGCTTTTGTGGATACAACACACTTCTTCAGCTAAATTATGTAAGGGGTCCATTCATCTGAAGAAATCAGTTATGCCCACGAAAGCTCATCTACATTTTTGTTAGGGTCCAAGGTGCTGCAGAACTATTAATTGTTTTTTATTTTTTTGCAGAATTATGTAATTGCAAACAACTTGAGGGTTTTTAATACTGAACACAACAACCTTTTGGAAACACTTAGTAGCAAATACACATCAAATGGTTTATCACTGTTTTTTAATTCAAAACTCATATATAATTCAAATATTTTTTTTAATAAAGTCATTGTTAGATTTAAATGATCTTCAGTGAAACATTGTATGATGCAACAAAATTGCAAATGAATTTTAATGTTGATAAATGCAAAGTAATGCACATTGGAAAACATAATCCGAACTATACATACAAAATGATGAGGACTAAATTAGCTATTACCACTGAAAAGAGATCTTGGTGTCATTGTGGATAGTTCTCTGAAAACATCCACTCAATATGCAGCCACAGTCAAAAAAGCAAATAGAATGTTAGGAATCATTTAAAAAGGGATAGAGAATAAAAGCGAAAATATTTCATTGCTTTTGAATAAATCCATGGATTGGCTAAATCTTTAATCCTGAATGCAGATGTGGTTGCTCATCTGAAAAAAAGGTATCTTAGCATTGGGAAAGATTCAGAAAAGGGTAACAAAAATTATTAGAGGTTTGGAACGGGAACCATATGAAGTGAGAATAAAAAGTCTGGGTCTTTTCAGCTTAGAAAAGAAGAGACTAAAGGGGTCGGTATGATAAAGGTCTATAAAACAATGACAGGTATGGAAAAAGTGAATATGGAAAAGTTATTTACTTGTTCCCATAACATAAGATATAGGGGAAGGGTCACCAAATGAAATTAATAGGTAGCAGGTTAAAAACAAACAAAAGGAAATTTTTCTTCATCCAATGCACAGTCAACCTGTGGAACTCCTTGACAGAGGATATTGTGAAAACTAGGCCTTTAACAGGGTTAAAAAAAAAGAAATAGATAAATTCATGGAGGTTAGGTCTATCAATACTTATTAACCAGGATGGGTAGGAATGCTATCCCTAGCCTTTGTTTGTCAGAGGCTGGAAATTGGTGACAGGGGAACAATCCCTTGGGCTGTGTCTAGACTGCAGGGTTTTTCCGAAAAAAGTAGCCTTTTTTTGAAAAAAACTTCACCTGCATCTAGACTACAGCCGTGTTCTTTCAAAATTAAATTGAAAGAACGCGGCTTTTCTTTCGACGGCGGTACTCCTCATTTCACGAGGAAGAACGCCTTTTTCGACGGAGATCCATTGAAAATAAGTGTGTGTGGATGCGGGGAGGCCTTTTTTTTCGAAAATAATGGCCTCCAGGACGAAGCCCTGGTGGACAATCTGGGATATTCTCTGGTTCCTGTCTGCAGCCATTTTTTAAAGGGACAGTCACCCTCACAGCCACTTGTGGCAGCAAAGCAGCCAGAGCACATGGCTGTTCAAGTGCAGCCATGTCCCAGCCCCAAGATCCTCCTGGCCCTTCCAGAGAGCCTTCTGGGGACCCAACCAGGGGCTCCAAACGCCGGGCACCGGCATGGTCTGGGCCAGAGCTCAAGACCCTTCTCGAGCTCTGGTCAGAGGAGGAGGCCTTACAAGCCCTGAATACCAGGCAGCGAAATGCAGACATTTTTGGTTGCATGGCAGAGGCCCTGGCCCAGAGAGAGCACCACCCCCGCACCCAGGACCAGGTGCGCTCTAAAGTTAAGGAGCTGCGCCAAGGCCATGTAAAGGCCAGGGAGGAGAGCTTCCATTCTGGGACAGCCCCCCCCCCCCACCCCCGCTCCTGCCCCTATTATTCAGAGCTGGACCAGATCCTGGGTGGTGGCGAAGCACTCACACCACTGCGTCTTGTCCAGTCTGGCTTGGGGGACCCTGTGGTGGACGCGCAGAGCAGGACCCAGATCAGTCCAGGGAGTCTGGAGACAGGGAGAAGGTGCCAAAGGAGGACAGTAAGGAGACGGTGACCCTCACTCTGGAGCCAGTCGCCCAGACCCCAGAGGCCTCCCAGGTGTCATCTGATGCCGGAGACGAAGCAGCAGGTAAGTGCAGTGAGGTCGTGTAACACACGGGGAGGAGGTGGGTGCACAGTGGGTGATGCACAAGGGAAACCTGTTATGCTCACCATGGACATCATGCAGCTGACTGTGCATGTGCCAACATGTTCAGCGGTACAGTGTGACACATGGGGGTGCGCCACGTGGTGGCATAAACCAAGTCTGGAACACACCCAGGCGGGTTGTCAGTGTGAGGTCCCATTGGCACTTCGGGACCCCTGTGATGCTCAGGCTGATGCCCAGGTCACACATGGTATTACCTTCAGAATGTCTGAGTCCCCTGTCTGAAGGAGAGGGCATGCCCTTTTGGACAGCTCTTGCACACATGACTGACTGTGATAGAAATGTAGCTGTGTTAGCCTGATCTGAGGAAGTGGGTCTGGCCCACGAAAGCTCATCACCTAATAAACCATCTTGTTAGTCTTTTAAGTGCTACATAGTCCTGTTTTTTATGACTGATTGTGTCTTCCTCTTTTCCTCCACAGCTGGACCAGCCATGCAAGAGGGCCGCAGCACCCCAGCCCCACCTCCATCTCGGGGACATGGGAGCCGCAGACACAGGCATGTCTGTGCAGACATCCTGAGGCAGCATGTGGCGGCCGTGCAGGAGCTCAACACCATCCTGTGAGAGAGGGCGGAGGCAGAGGCTCGGTGGCATGATCGGCCGATGGAGGAGCTTGTCCAGCAGCACACGTCCCTCTGTGCCACTCTCAGGGAGGTCTGTGGCTTGCCTGCTCCTGTGCCTGATTCTGCTCCTCCAGCACCCCATGACTCCGCCCCACCAAACCCCCCTACCACAGCACCATCCCTTTCCCCCTTTGTACCTCCCTCTCCCCCAGTCCCCCCCAGCTCCTCAACCTCTCTTTCCCCCTGGCCCTCCTCTCCCCCAACCCCTCTCTCCCCCTGGCCCTCCTCTAACCCAGGCTTCCAGTCCCAAGTGCACCTACCCTCTGTCGTCCAGCCAACGGATAGTCCTGCGGGCCATGGTGGACCCCAAACATGAGGCACAAGCAGGAGACTGCAAGCAGGCAAGCACCATGCAACCTGATCCCCTTCCCCCCTCCAGGTTTCAAACACCCCCATCACCCCAGTTAAATAACAAGCATTGTGTTAAAGAAAATATTTATTGTATATAGTTTATCATGAAAGTATATTTTCTCCATCAAAAATCAACAAAAGCTTTTTTATGTTTGTAACAGTTATACATTCTTTCAGTTACTGATATTTATAACAATAAAACAGAACTTATTCTTTTAAGACAAACCCTTGTGTTTAGTAGGGTATGTCTACATTACAAAGTTAGTTCGAACTAATGGATGTTAGTTCGAACTAACTTTCATAGGCGCTACACTAGCGCTCCGTTAGTTCGAATTTAAATTGAACTAATGGAGCGCTTAGTTCGAACTAGGTAAACCACATTCCACGAGGATTAAGCCTAGTTCGAACTTACTAGTTCGAATTAAGGGGTGTGTAGCCCCTTAATTCGAACTAGTGGGAGGCTAGCCCTTCCCAGCTTGCCCTGGTGGCCACTCTGGCCAACACCAGGAAAACTTGTCTGCCCCCCTCCCGGCCCCGGAGCCCTTAAAGGGCCACGGGCTGGCTACACAGTTTGTGCCAGTTGCAAGGCTGCCAGCACCCGTGCCAGCACACCCAGAAGCTGACACCCATGAGCCAGCCACCCGATGATACCCAGCCCTCCCCCTCTTCCCGGGACCAGCCTGGCAGCTCCCAGGACCCTGCCCAGGGCCGCAAGAGGCGGGCGCCTGCGTGGTCTAGTGCGGAGATCGTGGACCTCATCGAGGTTTGGGGGAAAGCCTCCAATGTCCACAATCTCCGCACTAGCCACAGGAACGCGGCTGTCTACGGCTGCATGGCTGACAGCCTGGCCGCCAGGGGCCACCAGCGCAGCCGGGAGCAGGTGCGCAGGAAAATTAAGGACTTGTGGCAGTCCTACTCCCGGGCCTGCCTGCCAGGGGCTGACCCGGAGGCCTGCCCCCACTTCCATGCCCTGGACCGCATCCTGGGGGCTCATGCCGTCCCTGCCCCCCGGGACATGATAGACCCCGGGGCAGAGGGACCGCTGCAAAAGACTGAGGAGGAGGAGGAGGAGGAGGAGGAGGGCTCCGAGAGCCAGGAGCCTGCCGGCAGCCTGCCCAGGACCCGGGACCCCCAAGGCACCCCACCGAGCCGCTCACCTGTGTCGTCCGAGGCTGGGGAGGCATCCACATGTGAGTACCATCGTACTCCCCTTATGTGTACGGGGGGCTGGGGCAAGAGGGAGCCCCGGGACCGTGCGCCTGGGCCTTGCCCACCATGGACCAGCAGCTGGGGATCCTGCAGGGGCCCTGGCCTTGCACAGGGGAGCTGGGTTTCACACACCTGGGCCCCTGGGATAATTGACCACTGTTCTTGTTTCACCACAGCCGCAGAACCTGGGACTGCAGGGTGCACCACCCCACCTGCAGCAGCCGTCCGCGCCCGGGCCAGCAGGAGAGCCAGGAACCAAGAGGACTACCAGAGGTGGCACCTCTGGTTCCTGGAGCAACAGATCCGTATCCAGGACCACTGGGTCCAGGAGGACCTGAGGCTGCGCCGGAGGAGTTTGGAGGCCCTGGAGGAGTAGGGCCGTGCCCTGCGAGGCCACTTCCAGAGCCTGCTGGACCGCTTCCCAATTCCTCCTGCTCCTGCTCCCCCTGCTCCTCCTCCTCCCTCTGCTCCCCCAGCTACCCCTCCTGCTCCCGCTCCTGCTTCCTCCACACCCCCCGTCCCTCCTGCCCCACCCTCCACAACCATTCCCCACCAACGCCCCCGGACCCTCAGTGTTGCGAGACGGGAGAGGCAGCCAGACCCCCACCCCTGAGCTTTCCTTTCCCTTCCTCCCTTCCCTCTCCTTTCTGCTCTCTCATCCCAGGTTTCCCCTTCCCCTCTCCCACCCTTCTCCCTCCCTCCCCCCACCCCAGTTATGTAAAATAAAAAGACGTTTTTGTTTGAAAAACAGGTGTCTTTATTTGACAGTAGGTAGGGAGAGGAAAGGAGAAGGGGGGTTGGGTGGAAGAAGGCCCCAGTGGGGCATGCAAGGAAGAGGTCAGTCCTCCTCCTCCACCAGGAAGCTCTCCCACAGGGCTTCCCGGATCCGGACGGCCCCCCGCTGGGCTTCCCGGATGGCGGTGGTGCGGGGCTGACCGTAGTGGCCAGCCATGCAGTCAGCCTCAGCCATCCAGGCTGGCAGGAAAGCCTTCCCCTTTCTCTCACATAAATTGTGGAGCACACAACATGCTGTCACCACGGGAGGGATGTTGTGCTCGGCCAGGTCCAGACGGGTGAGGAGGCATCGAAAGCGGGCTTTCAGTCGCCCGAAGGCCCCCTCCACCACGATGCGGGCCCTGGTGAGCCTGGCATTGAAGGCCCGGCAGGAGGGATTGAGGTGCCCCGTGTAGGGCTTCATGAGCCAGGGCTGCAGTGGGTAGGTGGCATCCCCCACCAGGCACACGGGCATTTTCACGTCCCCGACCCCGATGTGGCGGTCGGGGAAGAAGGTCCCGGCCTGCAGCCGCTGGCACACGGAGGAGTTGCGGTACACCCGGGCGTCGTGTGCTTTTCCGGACCAGCCCACATTAATGTCCGTGAACTGGCCCCGGTGGTCACACACGGCCTGCAGGATCACGGAGAAGTACCCCTTGTGGTTGACATACCGGGACGCCTGGTGTTCTGGGGCACGGATGGGGATGTGCGTCCCGTCGATGGCCCCCCCGCAGTTGGGAAAGCCGAGGGCGCCGAATCCCCGGATGACGGCATCTGGGTCGGCGAGGCGGACCACCCTGCGGAGCAGTACCCGGTTGATGGCCTTGACCACCTGCAGAGATAGACACAGCAAAGCGCCAATCAGTGGGGCGCCCGGGTGGCTGGGAGCATTCATGTCCTGGCAGTGCCCCGCGCCCCACTCCCGGAAGCAACCCCCCTGGTGGCGTGTAGTATGGCCGGGACAGACTGACGCCTCCTGTGCGGGGCGCTTTTGCCTCCTCCCGCCCCTCCTTTCTCCCTGGGGCGGCCCATCCCCTCCTTGCAGCCCCCCACCCCCCCGGCGCAGTAGCCGACGAGTGCCATACCTGCATGAGCACCGCTCCGACAGTGGATCTCCCCACGCTGAACTGGTTCCCGACGGATCAGTAGCTGTCCGGTGTGGAGAGCTTCCAGAGGGCGATGGCCACCCGCTTCTGGAGGGGGATGGCGGGCCTCATGCGAGTGTCCCTTCTGCGCAGAGCAGGGGCGAGCCACTCGCAGAACTCCAGGAAGGTGTCCCTCCTCATCCTGAAGTTCTGGGTCCACTGTCGGTCTTCCCAGCGCTCCAGGACGATGCGGTCCCACCAGTCGCTGCTGGTGTCCAGACACCAGATGCGGTGGGGCACGCCGGTGCCGGGGCACCGCCGCGGCTCCTCCATGGCCCCCAGGGTGGCCAGGTGGAGAGGCAGGGGGCTGACGTGCACCAGGTGGTGCCAGGCAGCCTCGAGCCATTGCTGGCAGGCTTGTAGCAGCACGTCCAGAAAGGGCACCAGAAGGTGCAGGGCGAGCTCTGGCTCCATGTTGCCACCTGCAGCGGCGTCCCCGAAGGGAAGCACCGACACAGACGGGCACAGAGGCCAACGCTTTGCTGTCCCTCGGCGAGGTTGGCAAGCAAGCAGGAAAAGCTGAGAATCAGCTGTCCGGGGGGGGGGTCCCTTTAAGCACGAGCCTCAGATAGCCTCAGACAGCAGCCACACAAAGCAACTACTGACCTGATGCCCTGCCAGAACCGGTTTCAGCCGCCCTTAAATGCGCCCCTGCGTCCAATCAGTATGGACGCGCTAGTTCGAATTAGCAAAACGCTAATTCAACTAGTTTTTAGTTCTAGATGCGCTAGTTCGAATTAGCTTAGTTTGAATTAACTAATTCAAACTATGTTAGTTTGAATTAGCGCTGTAATGTAGACGTACCCTTATTTCTACAAATGGGGTCAGGATATGGGTTGAGGAGGGAAGTTTGTATTGGGCCAGGGCCAAGCCCCCAGACAGAAGCCCCTCAGGAGAGTCAGTGGCCTCCAATAGAGAATCGCTCCCATAGGGCCTCCCGGATGCAAACAGCAGACCAGTGAGTTTGGCGGATGGCAGCTGTCCGGGGCTGGGCAAAGTGCCTCTTCTAACCATCAGCACCTGTACCCCACCCTGGTAGGAAGGCCTCCCCTTTCCAGTCCAACAGGTTATGGAGAACGCAACACGCGGCCACCACCTCAGGGATGTTGCGTTCCCCCATGTCTAGCCATGTGAGCAAGCACTGGAATCTGCCTTTTAAATGTCCGAACGCACATTCCACCTGGTTGCGAGCCCGGTTAAGATGAGCATTAAACTACTCCTTTCTCACATCCAGGTGGCTGGTGTAGGGCTTCATCAGCCACGGCATCGGGGGGTAGGTGGCATCAGCCACTATGCACACCGGCATGTGCACATCCCCAACTGCAAAATTGTGATGCAGAAAAAATGTTCCTGCCTGAAGCCTTTGGTAGAGGTACGAGTTCCTGAAGATGCGGGCATCATGTGCCTGCCCTGAGCACCCAATACAAATGTCAGTAAACTGGCCACGATGGTCGACCAGGACCTGGAGGACCATTGAAAAGTAGCCCTTTCTGTTAATGAATTGGGCTGCACTATGGGGCGGTGCATGGATTGGAATGCGTGTCCCATCGAGCGCTCCTCCACAGTTTGGGAACCCAAGGACAGCAAAGCCAGCCACAACGCTGTCCAGATCTGCTAGACGGACGAGCCTGTTCAGCAGCTCAGAACTGATGGCCCTTACCACCTGCAGAAAGAGACAGACAACAAAATTTTAGAAGGGGTACCTTATCTCTTAGAAGGATACCACCCACCACCCACCTTCCCTCTCAAACACCCTGGGAATCCCTTCCTCAGAACTCTACCCCCGCCCAGCAGCTCAGGGTGAGTGGAGGAGCTCCCTCCCACTCCCACTCCCACTCCACTTTGCCCTTTCCTGACAGTCTCCCTCCCCCTCCCAAAACTGTGACTGTCCCCAGACAATGACTTACTTCCATCAGCATGGATCCAACAGTAGACCTGCCCACTCCAAATTGGTGTCCCATGGAGCAGTAGCTGTCAGGGGTGGCCAGCTTCCAGAGGGCAATGGCGACCCTCTTTTCCAGGGGGATAGCGGGCTGCAGGTGGGTGTCCTGCTGTTGCAGAGCCGGGGCGAGCCAGGTACACAGCTCCTGGAAAGTGGCCTTCCGCATCTGGAAGTTGCGGAGCCACTCTTGGTCATCCCAGAGCTCCATAACGAGCCTGTCCCACCAGTCAGAGCTGGTGTCACGCTTCCAAAAACACCTGTCCACAAAGCAGTTTGGAGGCAAGGGCAGTGGGGCTGCATGACGGACGAACCATTCGTACCTCTGGTCTGGGTCCAGATGGGGAAGTAGCCTCATGACTGTGTCATGCAGATGCAGCAACACTTGCAGTATGATGGCGTGGGGCCATCGCCTGCCCAGGGGCAGCTCTGGCTCCATGCCAAAAAAAGGGGTCTAAAACAGAAAAACCTCCACACAAAAAACCTGCTGGGATGTCCCAGGAAGCTGGGCACTCCAAACAAGCACTGCAATACCTTGCTTATCTCCTAGAGAGACAGCAAAGGCAGCTGCAGGAGCAGAGCAATGGGTGTTCAGGGGCGTCCCTTTAACCACGCGTCTCTGCAAAGGGCAGGCAGCAGCACCTAGAAGGAAATGCTGCCCCCATACCCTGGCAGAAGCGGTTCCAGGTGGCTTTTTCTTTCAAAAGAGCATCCAGCAGTCAGGACGCTCTTTTTCAAAAAAGCGGATCGATTTTCCGATCTGCGTGTTGTAGTCTAGACGCTCTTTTTCAAATGATGCTTTTTCGAAAGTTTCTTTCGAAAAAGCGTCTTTCAAAAGAGGCTTGAAGTCTAGACGTAGCCTTGATGTTTGCATGTCCAGTTAACTCCCTCTGGGTCATCTGGCATTGGCCATTGTTGGAAGATAAGATACTGGGCTAGATGGACCTTTGGTCAGACCTAGTATGGCCATCCTTATGTTCAGGATATGGTCATTTGCAGTTGTCACCCATAATTGTATTACCGTATAATTGTATACAATAGGACTCAAGAAATTAAGTATATGACATCAGAATTAAATGCCTATTACAGCTTATTTAACAAGTGACATTTCTAAAAAAGACTATATTGACTGTTTATCAGATGTAAACAAAGTTGTCACATTGTGATGGGGTATATAAACCCCACAGCAACATGGGAAGAGCAGCTCCAGCTCCATGCTATGAGTGCAGTGGTGTCTACAAGGGCAACCAGAGCTCACAGCGTGAGTTTGGTGTTCTCCGATGGGGTATACAGTGGAGAAGTGGTGTGTGAGATGAGGCTGTAGAGAGGAGCCCCTGTAAGCATGCGTCTCTGCTAGCCACAGGAAGCAGCCACAGGAAGTGTCTGCTCTCCTAGTGTCCTCCCTGGAGTGCTTCCGGGCCCTTTAAATCTGATGAAGGCTCCAATCAGTGTGGATGCACTATTCTGAAATAATTCTGAGCTATTTCAATGCTGCCTTCTAGTGTGGATGCACTATTTTGAAATTATTATTTTGGGAGTTATTTTGAAATAATTTCTTAGTGTAGACATGCCCCTGAGTAACACTTACTAATGCAGTGCTATTTAATAGAATTAATGTAGAATATCTGCTCTTTGGGGTTAAAATATACATCCCAACCCTTTGAGATAATATTATAAATATGAAATGTTTGGACATGTGGAAGTTGGGAAAATGAGGTGTTTTGGAGAAGAACACTGTTTTCAGAATTGTATGGGAGGAACCACATTAAAATACATCAGTTGTGGGGATAAGCATAGTGAAGAATACAAACTTGTGTGGCATCAGAATGAGCTAGAGAGATACAGAAAATTAAAACAATCCATAAAATATCCTATGCAGAAGCTACCAAAATTCATAATGGAGCGTGGAAGATAAAAATGCTAGTGAGGGGGGAAAAGCTATGGGTACAACAACAACACAGTCAAGAATAAGAAAGACAAATTAAGGGGAATAGATGAAGATATACTACATTTTTGACAGAAGTGATTGATTACATTTTAAAGATAGGAAAGAACACAAGGAATCATTCCAGCAAAAGTGATAGAAAAGTATTTGCATTTAGGCACTCTCTCAGTATATCATATTCATGAAATTTGAAATAAAGATAATATAGTTTAACCACATTGTTCTAATTTGTTTTTGTTTTTTATTGTTTTTGTTTTTGCTAGAAGGCACATTAATTCCCAATCCTGAATTGTTAAGTAAAGAAAATTCTTTTTGAAATGGAAAACAAGCCTGGTGTGATATGTTTATGAGAAACATGGTTTGTGAAGAAACTTATCTTTAAGCTTTTGGGATCTACATAGACATGATAGAGAAACAGCAAAAGGAGGGGATCTGCATATTTATGGAAGATCTTCATTATGTTGAAATTAGCTAAGTTTTGAGTACAACCATGTTCAGCTTCCTTTGTAGAATAATGTAATGTTTATAACCCATGTAAAAGACTAAACAGTCTAGAATTAGCCAAGCTAGTTAAGGGTATCAAAGGTATGTATGTTATATCTGGACACCTTAATGGCTATAATGAATTACGGGGAAGTAGGAAAACTGATTATAATGGTATATGCCTAGAACAGTTTATTGACTTACCTAACTTGGCACTGCTCAATATAGTAGCACCCACTAGGTTTAATTTAGTGGCTTGAACTTTTTCATGTTTAGAGCCAGGAACTGGTACAAACAGGCTGTGTCTACACTGGCACCCTTTTCCGTAAAAGGGATGCTAATGAGAAACTTCGGAATTGCAAATGCCGCGGGGGATTTAAATATCCCCCGCGGCATTTGCATGAACATGGCTGCCGCTTTTTTCTGGCTCGGGGTTTTGCCTGAGAAAAGCACCAGTCTAGACAGGATCTTGCGGAAAATATGCCCTTTTCCGGAAGATCCCTTATTCCTACTTTCAAAGAATGCTGAGTATCTAAGTACCAACTGTATAAGTGATAAGTTAGAGATATTTCATGATATTATAATAAAGGGAGTTCTGACAGCCGCCAACCTAGCTGTATACAAGACCTTGAATTACCACCAATTCAGACATCTAGTTCCCTGGTGGAATGAAGATTGTAAGGGAGCAATTAAAGAAAGAAATAAGGCATGCTAAAAAGCAAAAAGTGCAATGAATAGCAAGGAATTAATGAACTACACAAGATGTAAAGCAGTGGCACAAAGAATGATTAAAAAGGCAAAGGAGGAGTTAGAGAAGTGTTGTGGGAAAATGATCAGAGATTCCAAGGTTTCAGAGGTAAATAAACAAAATAAAAGAAGAAATGGAATATGGGATGCAAACAAATTTGACCTTGGTCCTGCAATAAATGTAAGTTGAAACTCAGGAAAAACAGACATTTTAAATAAGAATTCCAGAAAATTAGCAGTAATACAAATGAAAATTAAGCACTTTGAGGAAAAGTAAAGATTGAAGAAAATTGTGAGTTATTGCATGAGAGGGTAAATTGTAAATGACACACAGAATCCTCCCAATCTTCTGCCCTGCCTCCCCATATCTCCATGACCCTGCCCTGACACCTGAACCCCCACACACCACTAGCCCCCTGCCCTGAAGGACATGAACAATACCGGGTAAGCCTTCTAGTTATATGATAACACAAAAGGAAGAGTAGGATCATAAAATATGACTACTAAGATTTCTGAGTTTAATTTTCTTTAACTCCTCTTTCCAACTAATCGCAATTTGGGAGCATCCCTAAGAGACAAAGAGGGGATAAGATAGTCAAGAGGCTTGACCCAGAAGGTGAACACTGCTCATCTAAAAATATGCCCCTAAGCATCCACCGGAAGGATGGTAAACTAATTGAATTCTCATATGTACTCCCCACGTTGCTTAAAGATGGCCCCAATCATGCATGGATTTTGACACATTACTATGAAGAGATTTGTGATATTCATCTAATGGAATGGTTAGTGAATCTTCATAAGCTGTGATGCTAATTGGTGTTTGTTATTTTGCATGTGATCATTTTATTTGCATGTGGCTCAACTTGCTCACCTGTAAAATTTGCAATAGCATTAATTACCTTACATGGTTATTGTGTGACATTGTTTACAATGCACTTTGAGAGTCTTAGCTGAAAGGAGTTATAGAAAAATAAATTATTTTTTATTGATCCAAGATATGTTTTCTTATTCCTCTACAGCTTTACAGCTAAGCTCATTACTGCATTTTCTGAGAGTTGAGGACCGTATATTTTCCCCATTCCTGAAATTATAGGCATGATAGCTAACACACAAGTACAAAAAAAGAGAGATGCCACTTAGCAATTATCAGGAAAACCACAAAAACTATACCCCTTCCTCATACACATTCATTCCATTTCAAAGGCACATATCAGACAGTACAAGACTGAATAATAAGAATTGATTATTTAATATTGAGATGTGTCTATGCCAACTAACCTTCTTTTATGCACAACATAAAACAATTATTTAACAAACAGAAGCAGAGCACATTAGGATTCAGATCATTTACATCAGGAAGAATTTTGATTTTGCAGGATCAGGCACCTATCCTGAAGTCTTTCACACACACTGTTTTTAGTTAAAATGAAAGCACATCAGCGTAGCAGTATTCTACTCAAATTATCCATTATCTGGCAGCCAAACCCAATTGACTACTTGAATTATTACTGAGTAGGTTTGGCACATCTCTTGCAGGTATTCAGTGTGAATTTATTGTAGAAGACAGAAGCAGAGTGAATGAAAATGCTTTCTGTTCATGACCCAGTGAATATGATGGTTCACTAACCCATTTCAATTACTGTACTTTAAGGTAGTTTGGTCATCTGTAACTGGTGGTTGGTGCCTGAGCAAATCATAAATAGGAAGATCCTTTCCCTCTCTTTTAATACAATAAATCCCTAGGTAAGTGCTATTTACAAAAGCAGTGTTTATGTAATGAACTGTACTTACATTTTACTTTTTGATATGCTGCTTTTACATTGTATTGCACACCATTATAAATATTTAAATATCTTAATATAAACTGTACAAACATAGTGATGTTAGTTTTCATTAATTTAAAAACATACGTTGCTAATGCTTTTACGGTGTATTCTACTCTGTGTATATTATCAATATAAAATTGTTTTTTTTAAAGTTTATAGCATGGATCAGGGCATCACAACATGATTATTCATGGCTGGCTTCTGCTACATTCATTCACAAAGTGGCTGTTCCCTTGCTAAGTTAAGTGCCACTTTACAATGGGGGTTTTTCTTGCGCAGTATGTGCTTAGCCAAGTGAATTGTTCAAAATGGACAGCGGCAGGCCTCATGAGAAGCAGAATAAGGGTTTGGAGAACTTGCAAATGACACATAAGCAGACTTGTGGTGTTTTAAAGTTCAACCCACTCACAAGCTTAGTCAGATCTAATTTGTCCCAAGCATTTTGAAGAAAATAAAAAACATAAAATAAATACCGTAAGGAAAAATCCATATTAGGTCTGGCTGAAGCTGTTTAGAAAAAGTCAGAGGTGGTAAGTGGAGGATGGGGAATTCCGTTTGAGAAATGCTACAGATGTGGAAGAGAGGGAAGTTGAATTTCAGCTCATTATTTTTACCTTACATTTAACAACAAAATGAAGAGTCTTTAGTGATGTAAAGAACCAGTTGTTGATTGAGGAGCAAAATGTAAGTCTTCCCTACATTAGAGTTCAGGGAAGTGGTGGATAACCTGAAGTCCAAGGGCTGCAAACAGCCAGTCAGCATTCTATGTGCCTGCAAGACATTTTATTTATAGTTGTCGAAGCACAGAGTTGCTAGATTCTGTTGTCAATATGCATAGTTATCTTCTCTACCAGTATTACTAAAGTGACATGCATGTAAAGCAAGGGTACATAAAGTGAGGTGTGCTGAATACAAACAGCACTGGCAGTAAGGGCCATGTACTCCGTTTGCATCCATGAAAGTGCTGCTACTGTTCAATCAGTACATCTTGCAGATTCTAGGTACGAAAGTACAGGTAGGGTAGTTTTGCTCTTCTGGGAGACTGTTTTGGTTATGACAATCTTGCAGCCCACTGAGATGAAGGAAGACCCACTCACTAGACTAGGTTGCCCATTGCTGGTATACAGAAAAGAAAGAAGTAGAGGACTGAAACACAGTGTTAACACACACAACATTTTAAGGAAATGTAACCCTAAGGGGGGAGTGTGCAGTAGTGTAGTAGAAAGCAGACTGTATTAAGGTAATTAATCTGTCTATACTGTGTGCATTTGCTAGGTGTTATAGATCAATACTAAGAATTACAGTATTGGCTTCATTCTCTGATTTGTGACAAGAGATACAAATACAGAGCTAACAGATATGTTCTCCTGCAGAGGCAGGGGAGATGGAGTGCTAGAGGGGAAAATGACTGCTGTGTTAGAGTTCAGCCCTCCTGCAGGCACAAAAAGTTACTGTTTCAAACATTTTTTTCCTTCAGGATTCATGTTTTTAAACAAGAAGAACAGGGACAAAATATTGTCCCTTGTTTAAGTGCACATCAAAATGCACTGAGCCTTTTCTAAAGTCTGTTTGACAACTGGAGTCTTTACATTGATTTTAAATAGGTTTTGAATGAGGCATAGTGAGGACAGAAAAAATATTACTGCCAGGAGACACTTCTAGATGTTATAATGAGTTCCAGCTCAATAATAGATTTAAGAAAAAAAAGTTTTTGCTGATCATTTTATTAATTTCTTTACAAATGCAATGGTCAGTTAGAATCAAAACAAAACAATATAATAATATGTCTTCAAGGTAGTAGAGGGAGGAATTTTTAAAATGTCATATTTCTTATTTATCTGGACAGGGATAGACTTCTTTGCAGTCAGTTTCTTCAGCAGCAAAGTGTTGCTTTCCTATTCTCCCCCCCCCCACACACTTTTTTTAAAATGACTTTAATAGTGTTCACTGAAGAGAGAATAGGAACAACTGCTACTATCTACTTACTTATCTCCTTACTTTTCAGCAAATTTTGGCTTTTCAGTATCTTACCACCCACCCACTCTCACCACTTTTCACCTTTTCCTTCATTTGGGTATCAGTAAAGAGCAATAAAAAAGAAAATTATTTTCCAGCTCATTCCTGTACTCTCTAATGTCAGTCCCAACAATGTATAATGTGTTTAATGCAGAATTGCCAAATGCCTCTAAATATTCAACATTTAATAAGGCACTTAATTTCTAACGAGAGTGAGCCCATCTGGTGTAGGCTCTGAATCCAGAGGCTGCTTATCCTAGCAACCACTCAAGTCAGGGGATACTGCTCTGTAAAGTAGTTTTGGTTCTCTCCCCATTCATGAGGGAGGCAGACCCCACCTTCTTGCTGCAATGCTTCTAAAGAGATTCTATTTATGGCAGGCCGAGGGCGTGAATTAGTCCACAGTCTATAGGTCCCAGCTTGCAGTCCATCCTGGGCAGCAGGTGGGTTAGAAACAAGTCTATAGGCTTGGAGCCCTGCATCAGGATGGGCAGTACTCAATTAATGGCTCTGGCTTGCAGTCAGGCAGAGAAGTAGGCAGCCTATCTGTTAGAAGCCCTCAATCAGGGCGAGGCAGCAATCAGGTGAGGGACTCAACCTACAATCAGGCAGAGCAACACATAGCAGTCTAGGGGAATTTAGCTCTTTAGTGGGAGAGTCAGAAAACCATTTGACATTCTAGCTTGGCTGGGCACCAGACTATTCAGACCTCCAGGCCAAAAGGTGGGGATGTTGCCCCTCCTGATGGTGGAGTGGCAGGGAGAAGGGGATGCAAGCCCACCTGCTCACTGTGTCCCAGCTAGTGTTGTCAACTATTTAATTGTGCAAACCCAAAGACCCTTGTCCAGCCCCCTGTCCCACTTCTTCCCTGTGGCCCTGCACCTCCTCTGAGGCCAAGTCCTCTGCCATTCCATCAATACTTCATTTCTCGATTTTCCCCACCTTGTCTTTTTAACAGAGCTAGGTCAGGGTGTTGGGCTGCAGCATGGGGTGAGGGATCTGGAAGGGCATTTGGGTGGGGTAGGGGATTGGTGTGGGGAAGGAGGTTCTGGTGTGTGTACCAGGTAGTGTGGCTTCCAAGGGTACATCCATCTGGAAATGGCTTCTCTTAGGTGGGGGAAGGGGCACTGCATTCCACTGTCCGCAGGCACCATCCCACAACTCACATTGGCCACAATTCCCAGCGAATGGGAGCTGTAGAATCAGCGCTCCAGGTGGAGGCAGCACACAGATACTCCCTGTCTGCCCCTGAGGCCACAGGGGCAGTGCTGGCTACTTACAGGAGTCACACAAAGTGAAAACAGGTGAAGGAGCCTGCTTTTGCTCAGCTGCCACATGGGACTGTTAGTGTCCAGAATATTCTAGTTTGTCTGAGGTAGTCTCTGGGAGATAGGGTGTGATTCCAGGTGAAAGCGGAAGGGTTGGCAACCCTAGTCCTAGCCAAGGGCCTTAGCAGTGGCAGAATGGTCTGCCACTGAGTCAATGGGAAAATCCAGCCACAACATGCTGGACAGATTGAGGTCAATAACACCACCAGACCTATTTGGCTTCCCAGCACTCCACTGGGGTAAACAGCAAGTGGCAGTGGCAGTAGCCCCCAGGTGTTCCCAGTAACTGACAGCTCCATCAGTTCCTCCAGATCTTTGGCACTGTAGAAATCTGTCAGCTTCATGCTCAACAAATGGATAGGGGTAGGACATTCTGCTCCTCTGGCAGCTCTCCTCTAACTCAGCTGGTGGGCTTGTCCTTTATATTTCCTGTCCTGGTCCCATTCCTCTGTTTCTGGAGGGGCACCTGTGGGTATCTTGGTTCTGCCCATCAGACAGTGGTTACAGTTCTCTACCTCAACCTCAGGGAGGAAGACACTGCCCTCAAGATGAATGCCCTCTGTTATGTAACAAGGTCTTTGTAACTAAGACACATGGTGGCAAGTGAATGGTTCCATGAAAAAATTCCTTTATCTCTCCAGGCTTCTTGACAACGATGCCCTTTCTTTTTTTCTCGCAACACACTTTCCTCAAGGGGGTTCTTAGATCCTTCTTCTCAACTGTGTTATTTTAGTACTACAGAAGCACATTTTTTCCACTCAGTGGAAGATTTTTTGACCTTCTCTTTAAGCCTAATACGTGCATTCAGAACCACCAAGAACAGCAACCTATCGGGGGAATGTCAGAAAGCTTAGCAGATTTCAGGACTCATCAGAAAAAAGAGCATTTCAGGACTAGTAAAAATACAATTGTGACTGAAGGATGAAAGTTTGGGGCAAATAATGTACTTTCCTAAAGTAAATATGTGTAATATATAAATTAAAGTAGGAGTAAGGGTGATGGGTGTTGTGAAAACTTGCAAGTACCTTCTTAAAACCATTAAAAAAGGAAAATTACAAACAAAGCATGTCAAACCAATCTGATAGATTTATTTGATAGGATAATGAGTCTTGTGGATAAGGGAGAAGTGGTGGATGTGGTATACCTAGACTTTAGTAAGGCATTTGACATGGTCTTGCATGATCTTCTTATCAATAAATTAGGCAAATACAACTTAGATGGGGCTACTATAACTGGATAACCATTCTCAGAGAATAGTTATTAATGGTTCACAATCCTGCTGGGAGGGCAGAACAAGAGGGATTCTTCAGGGGTTTGTTTTGGGATTGGTTCTGTTCAATATCTTCGTCAATGATTTAGATGTTGGCATAGAAAGTACGCTTATTAAGTTTGCAGACAACATGAAGCTGGGAGGGGTAAAGTGCTTTGGAGGATAGGGTGATAATTCAAAATGATCTGGACAAACTGGAGAAATGATCTGAGATAAACAGGATGAAGTTTAATAAGGACAAATGCAAAGTACTCCAATTAAGAAGGAACAATTCGTTCCACACATACAGAATGGGAAGCCACTGTCTAGGAAGGAGTACTGCAGAAAGGGATCAAGGGGTCATAGTGGGCCACAAGCTAAATATGAGTCAACAGTGTGATGCTGTTGTAAAAAAAGCAAACATGATTCTGGGATGCATTAACAGGAGTGTTGTGAGCAAGACACAAGAAGTCATTCTTCTGCTCTACTCTACTCTGATTAGGCCTCAATTGAAGTATTGTGTCCAGTTCTGTGCACCACATTTCAAGAAAGATGAGGAGAAATTGGAGAAGATCTAGAGAAGAGCAACAAGAATGATTAAAGGTCTAGAGGAGTGTTTCCCTGGGGTTCTGCGAAGCAAAAGTAGGGGTTCCATGAAGAGCAGGCACTCCTCCACCATCTCTGAAAGAGAGAGAGACAGCTAGCTTATTTCCCATTCCTCCCTGGTGACGCAGAGGCATAGGGAGGTGGGGGCAGAGGGAATAGTTGCTCCTGGCCGGCACACTAGGGGCATGCTGGACAGGGGTGACTCCATGTAACCCACAGTGGGGAGGTAAGCACTTCCCCTCCCCAAAGAAGCCGGTGCGCACTGCCTGAACAGCTGGGGCTGTGGCACCTGGCAACTTAGTTCCACCATCTTTGTGCGTGGTTGGGGCGGGGGAGAGGTCAAGAGATCCAGATCTGTGCAGCTCCAACTGTGCAGGCAGCACACTGTGCCCTGGGACTCACCTCACCCTCCCACTCCCCACCACAAGATGGCATCACAGAAGTAAGTTGCTGGAATGCAAGAGCCACTGCTGCTCAGGCAGCATGCATGCCAGCTGTTTAGGGAGGGGAAGTGCAGTCACACACTTCCCAGAACCTAGAGGTGCTGCAGGATTGCCAGGTACTGGTCCCAGCTGCCCCGTCCCCTGCCCAGACCCCCCATGAGTACCCTGTCTCCTGCCCCCATCAGCACTGTCCCCAGCACCTAGCAGCACCCTGTCCCCAGTCCCAGCACCATGCCGCCCACCCCAGGACCTTGTCCCTGGCCCCAGCACCCTGCCACTCACCCCAGCATCCAGCAGCACCCTGTCCCCAACCCCAGAAACCCTGCCACCCATCGTAGCACCCAGCAGCACCCTGTTCCTTGTCCCAGCACCCTGCCACTCACCCCCAGTGCCCAGCAGGACCATGTCCCTGACCCCAGCATCCTGCTCCAGAAGACCACCACCTGTGCCAGCATCCTGCCATCCAGCTGCACCCTCTCCCCAGCCCCAGCACCCATTAGAACCCTGTCCCCTGCCTGCAACAGCACAGTTGGGACCACATTAGGGAAGCTTCGGGGGGGGGGGTTGCATCTCACTTGTGTGGCCCCAACTGACTTTTCTGTCGGTTAGTGACCCTTGCCTCAAAACAGGTTCCTCGGCCCTCTCATAAATAGAGGCAATGCTAAAACCTTTTGACTTTGACATAATATTTTCTTAAAAATGAAGCCTGGCCAACATGCCCCCAATTGGGGCCAAATCCCCATCTCACTACAGCATCATAACACTCCTGCACCACCTGACCCCAAATCTGAGCCTATCATACACTGGAACCCCCTGTTCTGAGCCTCTTACATCTGCAAACTCCTGCATCCCCACATCCTCAGTCTTCTGCCACAACACTCCTGCACTATCCACACATCACAAATCTGTATTCTGAGCCCATCATACTCTCAGCCTCCTTGCCCTGAGCCCCTCACATATCCAGCCCAAAGTCCTGCACCCTCACATCCACAATCCTGTGACTTGCTCGGCACCCCAACCTTCCACCTGAGCCCAACACTCCCCAGCCTGAAGCCCCCTCCCAAGCCAGCATCCCCTTCTCCTGCATCTAAATTCCCTCCCAGAGCCTGCACTTCTCACCCCTTCCCACACCCAAATCCCTCATTCCCACCCCAGAGCCCTCATCTCCTGTCTCAACATAATGAGAGTGTATAAGGGCTGGGGATAGCAAGTGATGGACAGGAGGGGAACAGAGAGGATGGGGCCTCAAAGGAGTGGGGTCTTGGGAAATTAATGTGATTTTCATGCATTGGTGGGTTCCCCTCTTTTTTTTTTTTTTTTTGGTTGACAAACCTAGGGGTTCCTTGAAATTCTGAAAAGCTGAAAAGGGTTCCATGGCCAAATAAAATTTGGGAAACACTGGTCTAGAGAACATGAGCTATGAAAGAATTGGGCTTGTTTAGTCTAGAAAGGAGAAGACTGAGAGGGGGCATGATAGCAGTTTTCAGGTACCTAAAAGGGTGTCACAAGGAGGAGGGGGAAAAATTGTTCTCCTTGGCCTCTGAGGATAAGACAAGAAGCAATGGGCTTAAACTGCAGCAAGAGAGGTTTAGGCCAGACATTAGGAAAAACTTCCTAACTGTCGGGTGGTTAAACACTGGAAAAAATTGCCTAGGGAGGTTGTAGAATCCCCATCCCTGGAGATATTTAGGAGCAGGCTAGACAGACATCTATCACGGATGGTGTAGATGGTACTGTGAGGGCAGGGGACTGGACTCGAAGACCTCTTGAGGTCACTGATTCTAATGTTCTATGATTCCATGACCCTTGATCTTGTACCAACTTTTTTAAATATAAAGATCCTGAGAAGCACACTATAAAAAACTAGTGAATTTATCTGTCCGCGGATTCTTTCCTGGTATAAAATTTCAAAGCTGTATAGTCTTTAGCTTAGTTACCTCAATTTACACAAGTTCAGGATCTGATCCCTATTATTATGTAAACTTAATTTTTTTATGGGGATTAGAGGTAGTGAACTTATATAGACAAATTCACCTACAAGGGACATCTAAAAGGAAATGCATGAGTGAGGATAGTGGGGAATGAAAACTTCAGCACTAGGACAGGGAAGGGAAGAGAGGTAGGCATGGATGGGGAGAATGTCTCTCAGTACAGCTAATCCTGAGTGCTGAAAACTCATGAGTGAGCCTCTCCCAAAAATCATAAGATTGTGTTAAAGATAATGAGCTTAAAGTACTTCTTTATCATTTATCTCTAGGAGGTTAATTTTTCAAGTAGTCTTAATTTGTTTTAATATTAACATCAGCAAAAAACTGATGCTCGTATAACTGACAGAGTTTAGGAGCTGGGTCTTAAAGAATATTAAATATTTCAGGACAAATCATCAAGAGTTGTAAAGACTGAGCTCTAAAACTCATGATTTGTTTTATCACAAGTTATTGGACTTGATACAGGAATTACAGAACAAAATTATATTCACTGTTTACACAGGAGGTCAGACTAAATTATTATCAGTCCATTCTGATCTTAATCTCTGAATTGGGAGAACACTTGAGGAGAAATGCAAACCAAGGGAATGAGTGCTGGAAGATAAAATGGAGTAAGACATGTTTAGAGCAAAACAAAACAAAACCCCAGACTTTTAAGGATTGAAAGTAGCATTGAGGCTACTGTGGCTACATCTGCACTGCAGCCTTTTGTCGGCAGAGACAATGCAAATGAAGCACTCAATAGCATTTGTCGCGCTGTTATTTGCATATCTCTGCAGATGCTTTTTGTGGAAGAGGTTTTTACACAAAAACAAGCAGTGTAGACGGGGGCCATTTTGTGCAAGATCCCTTATGCCTCAAAAAAGGAGGTATACAGGATCTTGTGCAAAAGGGGTTTTTTGCACAAAAAGGACCCATCTACATTACTTGTGTTTGCGCAAAAACCTCTTGTGCAAAAAGCCTCAGCAGAGAATATGCAAATGACAACTCGACAAATGCTAATGAGCACTTCATTAGCGTACTCTCTGCTGACAAAAGGCTGCTATCTAGATGTAGCCTGAGAAAGGAAGCAAAGGCAAGGTATATCAAGGAAGCTATTTATTTTTTAACCTTAACTTTTCCTATTCCCAGTTTAGAATTTGATATAAAGGTTTAGTTATTTTAAATAAGAAACTGCCAGCAAGTTCTGGTTCTTTAGTAATCAGAGGGTGAGACACCCTGCCTCCTCTGCAGTCAGTTCTCACATATATTCCATGTACATCATTTGACAAGTATTCTCCAGCAGGTTCTAATTCGCAACTGCCAGATGGACAGATTTCTGTTCCTGATTCCTACTTTTTTAATCATACAATCTGCTCTACTGTGTGTGTGTGGGGCCTCCAATCATTTTGCCCACTGGGCTTTCATCCTTAAATCTGTTCTTGCTTACACAATTGGTTCCTTTCTGGTTGTAGAGTCTTGGATAATGTTGCCTGCAACACCTCTCTGTTCAAAGCAAATGGCTTATAAACACTTTCCCACAGTCCCTAGTGGATAGTTCTCTACTCATAAGCAATCAGTGGGACATCACATTATTCCATCCTGAACATCATGTCAGGCCATTCTTCCTCTGTGCTATTGTCCACAGAGAATTAAAAATCACTTTACGATAACAAGAATTTCTGAAATGTTATTGTTAATTGAAGATGAGTTCAATTTGTTGGCAATTCAAATGGTGACAAATTAGCCCTGTCCACAGATCTGTGAGCTGTGCAATTAGAAAGCACCTTTTACCCTGCTGCCTTATTTATTTATTTTTATTTTAAAGTGGAAAAAGCACTTTTAATAAAAGCACCTATCCAATAGATGTTTAGATTTAAAAAATGTTGTTCTGATTGCAGCCATTATAATACTCACACATGATTTTTATACTGTATTTAGCAACATATTGATGAGTTCTACTCAAAATGAAATCATGTAAACAAATGTGCATATGTATATTGGCTAGGAAATAAAATGTATTTATAGAAGAGATTTCCCAGATCAAGTAATATGGCATGCAGACAGAAATTCTTTCAATAGCCTGCAAACACAAAGTAGAAGTGCAACGTATTTCTAATAAACATTGATGCATATGTTTCACTTGTGTGAATTGTTTTTCTTAGGCAGTAGCCTCCTATGTCACTAAAACAGAGTTCAGATGGTTGCAGTCTGAAGTCCCATAAAGGTGCTTATGTGAATATCCATGTCAGTCCTGGCTGTTGTTTGTGTTTCTAAAACCCTTGAAAGCAATGTGTGTATGTGAATTTTATGCTTCAGGATTGTGTTGTGCTAACAGCTCTGGCGAGGTAAATCTTTTATCAGTTCTGATATTGAACAGGCACTGGCAATGTGAGTTTCTCCCACACTGCTGCAGCAATGCTTCTAAGCTTCTAACACTGATGTGAATTCAATTTCTGTACCACTTAATCCTTTAGTTTTCCACTGAGATTGGCAGCAATAAACAATGCCAACCAGCAACTAGAAAAAAATCACTAATCCATATCCCAAAGGAAACCATAAAACTGTTAGATGGTAACAACTCTTGATCACAGCTGACCTGAAGTGCTGTTGCACTAGTGACCTAAAGATGAAATGTTCTCAAGCCCATTTTTAATTCCTTGGGCCACTTAGTCCCTGGTTCCCATATTATTCACCCTCTATTGTGGTATTTTTGTTTAAGAACACTATTGAAATGAGACATAAGTCTAATTTTAGGAGATGTTGCTTGCACGTGGTTTTAGAAAATCCTCAGACTATTCACACTCAAAAATGTTAAGTGGGAGTATTAACAAAACACACAAGCAAAACTTAAAAGAACCCCTGTTGGGCCAAGTTTGTCTTAATTTACAAACATATATGCATTTAGAAAATTACTCTACCAACACAGATTTCCATATGTTTTTTAATTCCAGTGGAAAACAGTTACAAATGAACATTCCCTTGAAAAGTTTGCAATCCTCACATTGAATTGTATTATAACTGTCAAGGGAAATAGATCTGTCTATTTTCATTAGGCAAATACTTACTAAGGAGACATAAGATAAGTAAGATTTTCAGGCCTTTTAGGATGTGGACAATAGTCTATGAGGGACATTTTCTCCTGGATATCTCCCTCTCCATTTTGTATGCAAATCACCTCTGTGCTCACTTGCAGTTAGGGTATGTCTACAGTACCGCATTATTTCAAAATACTTTATTTCGAAATAACGCATTTACACACAAAATGCATTTCGAAATACCATTTTGCTATCTCGAAATAGCGTGTCCACACTGAAGGATACTGAATCTCATTTAAGGTCAGCCGGAACCAGGTCCAGCAGGGCGTCAGGTCAGGAGTTACTTTGTGTGGCTGCTTCCTGAGGCTATCTGAGGCCTGTACTTAAAGGGACCCCCCCCCGACAACCGGTTCTCAGCTTTCCCTGCTTGCTTGCCTACCTTGATGCGGAACAGCAAAGCATTTTGTCTCTGCGTGCTCTGGTTGCCCTCACTCGGGAAACCGCAGCACTCTGCAACATGGAGCCAGAGCTGCCCCTGGGCACTCTGGTGTTTCTCGTGGACGTGTTGTTGTGAGCCTTGGCTGCACTTTCTGCAGGCTGCCATCCAGGAGGTCCATTGGGGGGCTGTCAGTATCTAGGAGGCCTTGAGGGAGAGCTTCCACCCTGAGGAGCACTAAGAGCCTCCCTGGTCTGCCCCACTGGGGGTTTGTGCCTCATTCCTCCCTCATGTCCTTCCACTTACCCCTCTTTAACCCCCCTTCCTGATGTCAAATAAAATACATGTATTTTCATGAACACAAACTCTCTTTATTTAACAAAACTCGTCGGGGGGAGAAATGGAACTCTGGTGAGACTGGGGAAAGGAGGTGGGAGAGGTGAAGAGAGAGGGTGGGAGAGGGGAGGGGGAAACTTGGAAGGAAGGATCTGAAAGGCAGAAGCAAGGGGAAGAAGAGGGAGGGGAAGCTCAGGGGTCAGTGTTGGGGTCTCACCGGACCAACTTGATTTTCATGCGAAGCTGCTCCTGGGTTCGCATGTGGCCTTTGGTGGCCAGGCTGGCAGCTATCCTGCCATAGATGGCCATGTTCTACCTTTTAATGCGGAGATGATGGACGTTGGGGGCACCCCCCCAAACCTGAATAAGATCCATGATCTCCACCCTGGACCAGGAAGGTGCCCGCCAGAATCCTGGGAGAGCAGTGGAGGTTGAAGTATTTACAGGTCTGGCTGCCAGTGGCTTGCTGGCTCATGTTTTGGGGAAACTGGGTCAGAGGCAGTAACTGCTGGCTCTGGGCTGGCAGGCTTGGAACTGGCACAGACACTGTGGCCAGAGTCAACCCCTTTAAGGGCTCCGGGGAGAGGTGGAGGGAGAGGAGTGTTCTTGGTTGAGGCTGGAATGGTCACCAGGGCACCCTGGGAAGGCTGGAGGCCCCCTATTTCGATATAAGTGTCTACACAGCACTTATTTCAAAATAGCTATTTCAAATGTGGTGTTATTCCTCGTGGAATGAGGTTTACCAAATTTGAAATAAGCCCTCCGCTATTTTGAATTAACTTTGAAATAGCGGTTTGGCTGTTTAAATGCTAGTAAAGTTATTTCGAAATAATGTCTGTCATTTTGAAATAACTTTGATGTGTAGGCATATCCTATGTCATTAACTTAATGGAAGAAAGTTACTATGTGCCTACTGGGCACAAACTTCTCTGTTACCGAGTCCCCTTTCTCTCTTCTTCCCCTGCATCTTTTCCTGCCAGTTGGTTCTCTTCTCTTCCCTTTGACATACCAAACTATCCCTATTAACCTAGATGTTAGACCAACTTCTGTTTTTTTCTTTTATCTCCCTCCTATTTATTGTAACTATAGCCAGAGTGTTTTCTGCTGCTTTTACAGGTGGCCATGCTCACATTGGCCCTGAAGAATTTGGACTACTGTAGAAACATTTGAAAAGAAAAGAGCTAGGCACTGCAAGGTCTGAGCAAGTGCTTGCGATATTGAACACCTTCAGTTCTCACTGAATTCCAGGGGTGAAATCCTGATCCTTTTGTCATTGGCTTCAGTGGGAGTAACAGTTCCCCTCCCCCAGGAGTTCAGTTCCTTGTAGAATCAGGCCTCCTTTCACCAGCCAATATTAACATTTTGAAACCACTGGCATAAATAGGAAAAAGAAAACATTCAGATTGTTAGGGCTGAAAAAATTTCCAAACCAAGCATATTCCAAACATAGGCACAGTGATTTGTTCAGAAATATGATTTAGCAGCATTGTAGTGGGATGGAGCTGTTTGTGGTGTTTGGTGTCACTGACCTGCAGACTTCTGGTCAGTGAAATATAAGACTAACAAACAGGTCAGTTGGGGTACGTCTAAACTACATGCCTCTGTCGGCAGAGGCATGTAGATTTGTTTGTTCAGCAAAGGTAAATGAAGCCCTTTGTCGGCAGCCCTGGTAAACCTCATTCCACGAGGAATAATGGGGCTGCCGACAAAGGGCTTTGATGTCGACTGGGGGAACGTCCAGACTAGCGGCGAGCCGACAAACAGCTGATCAGCTGTTTGTCGGCTCAGCGCGGCAGCCATGTAATTGTAAATGAAGCCACGATCATTTAAATCGCGGCTTCATTTGCCTTTGCTGATCTGTCTAATCTACATGCCTCTGCCGCAGAGGCATGTAGTCTAGACTCAGCCTTGGAGTTGGGGTTAAGAGATTCAGGAAGCTCCTAAAGGAAAGCCTGGCTCAGGGAAAGGACCCAAAAGCAAGCTTTTCATACCAGCTAAATGAAAGTGCTAGCTGGGGTAAAGTAGCAGAAACCCTTGGGGAAGAAGACTGAGAAGGGGACAGTCAGAAGGACCCAGTCTGATGTTGAAATGTTTGAATAATAAATACCTCCCTTGGAAAAGGGAGAGAGATACTGATGGGAGTAGCCATTGGTGAATTATCCTTTCAACTTGCACAGAGTGGGAAAACTGAGGTTGAGACAAGATTTTTGAACATCCTGCCACGGTAAGTATCCCATTTATAGAAAATATATATGTTTTAATGACCAAAATAAGGAGGCAAACATAAGGACATTCCTGAAAGCTTGACAGAAACAGTTTTAATAAACCATTCTGTTCTAAGCTGGAAATTTGTATTTTTAAAATACTGTGGGAATTGCCTGCATCTGTGAAATATTTATGAACCAAAAGTATTACTTCTAAGCTATGTCCTATTAGTAATGTGACCCACATTTTTCAGACCTTAAATCTTCAGAGAGACATAATGTGCAATTCAAGATTATAGAGCACTGCACTCAGCAAGCTGTTCTTTGCATGATGACCAAGGTAGCAATTAACTTAAATGATGTCTAGATACACTGAGTATTTTACTATCTAATGAACTTATAGATTGTACTATTAAAATCAGAGTCTGTGTCCATAATTCACAAAGTGATAGCTCTTTTTGTGAAACAAAATGTATACTGCTTTAGAGTATATATCTTCTACGGTCCATTGTATATTAATGTATTGATAATCTATTCTGCCTCTGAATCACTGCAAAATGAAACAATGTCTAAGGAACTATTTTTGATTCACAAAATCCTGAGCACAATTAAAACATGGCAAAGTTAAAATTCAAAATGCACATTTAAATAAAAATTACCTTGAAATATTACCAGTCACTGAATACTAATGATTTGAGTTGTCCCTTACTTAATTTTACTCTTTCATCAATTAACAAATATTATAAAAGTAGGCTTACCTATTATTCCTACAAATTTCTCAATACTATTTAAAAATTGAATGATTTATGGTAGATAACAATCTATGTGGCCCATTGTTTTCCTCCACATGATCACTAAGGAACAAAGTAGATGGACTTAGTCACACAAACATTCTAGTATGCAGTGAAGAAAATACACTGACAAAGAGGAAGATGGGGGGTGGGGAAACATGGTCTTGTGGTTAAGGCACTGGCAATGTTTCAGAAGATCTAATCGAATCTATGTTCTGCCACAGGTTTTCTATTATCCAGAGCAAATCACCCATACTCTGTCTACCTTGACTACCCATCTGTAAAATCAGGTTTATATTTCCTTTTTCTTTTTTGGATATAGATTAGCTACCCATAGACAAGAACCATCTCTTACAGTGTGTCTGTGCAACAAAAGAGACATTTAATCTCAGAAGGGGCTTCTAGACAGTGCTGTAATTCAAATAAATAACACAAATGTTTTATTCGAAAAGATTCACTTAGGCTCAAATCAATGAGTCTCTTTTGGGACTTTGGGACAGGTAGTGACTCATTGCTATGGCACCTCCTGGTGGGCACTCCCAGGATTAAATTGCTTCAAGACTGGAATGCCCTCTTCTGGCAATGTCTCACCTTTTTTCTCCTGCCCTTTATATCTGCACAATCTGCCAGGACCTGTGTCCCTCTGAGTCCATGACGCCCCTCTCTTGGGTACTGACCCAAAGCAGAATCCACATTCTGGGGTCCTCCTCTCCCAGAGAATGCACTTATCCCTGAGCCTGCCACTTTCCTCAGTGACCCACTGCTATTTTTCATCTAGACCAGGGGTCTCCAAACTATGGCCCGCGGGCCGGATACGGCCCACGAGGCCCTCTCATCTGGCCCGTGGAGACCTTTTTGGCTTGTTGGTGGCCGTTGCGCTTTATTGCTTGTGAACATCCGGGCTCTGCGCGTCTCTCACAGCGAGAGGGGTTGGGACTTGGCGTGGACAATTGCTCCCTATTGGCCAGTGCGTTCTTATCCTATTGGCTAGCTCTCTCATGAGGTCACTAGTGGGCTGGGCTCTCGATTGGTTGAGCGCACGAGCCTAAATCTGCGTTCGATTGGCTCGTGGCCCAGCTTGACCTTGGATTGGTACAGGGCTATGACGTAGTATCCTTTATGACACCCAATCAGCGAAGGGGCTAGTAGCTGGTTTATGGGGCTCTTGGCGCAAGAGGGGGCTGAAGTGGGTACTTCGCGCGCGCGGGGGGGGGATACCTGAGGAGCTGGTGCCCATTGCAGGAGGCGGTCTGGTTGCTGTGCAGCCTCTGGGTGATGCTGCGCCGTGCCTAGCGCGCTGCCCTGGTCCCTGCAGTGCGCCCTGAAGAAACATCACTCTCCCTTCCACGTCTGGTCTCTCTCATCCACAACCCAGAGCAGCACCGCCCTGCCGGGTATCAGTCTGTGGGAGCGTTGGGCACTGCTTTCCAACTTCCTTTACCAAGTGATAACGTGTCTGCTTTCAAACCAGCTTTTCCCATTAAAATGCATGCCCCTTGTTCCATGGGGCTATGTTACAAATTGTCACCTCATTCCCTGCATGATAGGAGAGCGATCACATCTCTTCAAGTGTGAGCATCTTAGGCTGAACATATTGCCAGGATTATGTTGCTTACAATTTTCATCACATTGCGCAGGTGAAAATGAGTTCTCAGCAGTTTCCCCGTTCTGGAGCCCCTCCTGCAGGACTAGGACAAGCACCACCCCCAATTTCAAACAGTGGATCTACAGGGCTGATAAATCAATGTGTTATTAAATAATAACTGAATAAAATAATATTAAATAAATAATTAAAAACAACATCCATGTTTTGATTGTTTTTTATTTGGACCTCAAGTGTGTAGTCGGCCCCCGAACTGCTGTTTGATAGTTAATGCGGCCCTCGGGCAGAAAAGTTTGGAGACCCCTGATCTAGCCCCTTCCCTCAGGGGTAACTGCAGTCCGAACTGGTCATTTCATTATCATCATCATCAACAAGGGGTGGACCTGTTGCAACTTCCTTCCCTGGCTGCCCCTATGCAGCCTGAGTACTTCCTCAGGCCTTTTTAGCAATGCCTTTGCCTGTGAGTTCACCATATGAAAGCTCCCCAGATCTTTCTGACTCTCCCACCACTTCTCTGTCCAAGATGCCCTTCTCTTAGGAGGGAGAGTGACTTCCCTCTGGCCAGCCATTTTTTATACAGCCAGGCTCTGATAGTCTGCCCCAAGCCCTCTCTCCATTGGATCAGTCCTTTCCCAGGACAGTTTTAACCTTTGCCTTGCCAGTGCATGGCAACTGCCCCAACATAGACTTCAAAAAATTATTCATAAAAATGCATGAAATACAGTTAAAATTCCTTCCTGAATGCAGCGCTGCAAACAGAAATGCCTATCTACGTGATCAACCAAGTGCCGAGAGAGCTAAAGAAGACAGAATGACAACCCTATTGGAGGAATAAGCATAAAATAGAATTACACACTTTCATTTTAAATGTAATTGTGAAGTACTGAATGGCTATGGTTTTGTCATTGATTTCTGGGGTACATGTTAAAGAATTTAATTCATGTGAATTACAAGCAGTATCTCGTAAAAAAAAAAAAGTCATACCAGGAAGAAGATACTGAGAATAATGTCAATAGTCATATGCACCCAAGTCCCTGCACTAAAAGTTATTAATCCATAGGCAAATCTTACTCACCATATGCATCGGTTTATTCCTGTAGTAAAAATGAGTTCACTTTTCTAAGTATCTGCCCTCCATACAATTTAATACATTAAGACTCGTCATCAGATTGCGTGACTTCCAGTCAGAGATTCTAAACATAAACTTGTTTCATTTGCTTAGTAAAAAAGTTAACTGAGACCCCCAAGCTAGCAAAAATTTTGAGCCCCTAATTAGACTCATTGACTTCATATCCTACAGTGAACTTTGTGAGGCTACTCCGATAGTTCAAGATAAACATAGGCTAAAGTGCTTTGCTTAGTAAGAAATAATTTTCTTAATCATTAAGAAATAACTTTAGAGCTAGTGTTCCACATAACTGGACTCTTACCTTGGCTTTGTTTTAAGATGCATTTTCTATTTTTTCAAGTAAGTAACATATCTCTTTTCAGGAGCTTATTGAAAACACTTGAGCCATAGTATTGGCCAGGTGACATATGTGCACAGATAACAGTGCATGGTCCTGTGACTGACATTTAATCAATTTCAGGGAAAGTTCAGGCTTAGGGTGACTTACAAGATTGGTGGTTTTTATTTTCTATATATTGTGCATTGCACGTTCCTCTGCAATAGTGAGTTCCCCTACTCCACTGTTGTCGACTGTAATAGGCATGCTTCCTGGTTCCATTTTCTGCATCTGAGGGTGGAAATTACCTTATCTGCCAACCCCTCAATATGGAAAATAGCGCAAACCCAGAGCACCTTCTAAAAGCCTGTCAGGAGTTGGTATCCTAATCTGCCTTTTCATCCTCATTCCAGCAACACTGACTTTAAAGTGTAAAGCTTTAAGGCATGTATCCAAAACACAGAATGAATTAAAAGTCTAATATATATAAACAGCTTAATTTAATACAATTAAGCCAGTATTAGAATTATTATATCATTTTCCCATCATTCCCTTAATTTGTAATATACAAACTAGAAATAATTTTGTTCTGTTCCACTTGTTCACCTCTAGGTGGCAATATCAATTTCTGCATGTAAAATTCAAATATGCAGGCAGGCAATCTCAGATTTGTGTGAATTTGTGTGTAACTAAGAAAAATTGTGGTGGCAAGAGCACCTTCCTTTTAAACTACTTGTTTCCAAATAAGTCCAGTGGATCAAAAAAAAATTATTTAGAAAATATGCTCTATACCAGTAAAATATACCTTTACTGACCCCCCATCACAATAGGTAAAAATTATATATTTTCTGCCTACTTGAGAATTTCTTTTTACATTATCTAAAGTATTCAGTACTTTAAAACTACAATAATCTTTACTGTAAAGAAAAATGGCCCGTTTTAAATTTCAATATTAAAGGGGTTAAATAACTAGACTTTATTTGTCGTTAAAGCTTTTAAGTTAGTATTACATTAGTCTGCTTACTGGAATTACTTGCATATTTTTCCAAATTCACTCCTTTATTTTAGGAAAAGAGCATCTTTTACAAGCCTGGACATAGAAGGACATTGCTCTGTCTAGCAACCCACCTGTGGAAAAGCAAATGAGCTACTTCTCCCTTCTTGTTTTCAGCCCCATTGGCCCAAATGAGAATTTGTCTTGATAAATGAATTTCAATTATGTAGAATTTTTCATTTAAAATTGATAGTTGTGATTTCTTTAAGAAATGTCAAACACTTGGATTGTATTGATGCTTACAAAATTAGGATATCAAAGATTGTGACGGGATCATCAAAAACACCAAGCTTAAAAAATTGTGATCAGTTAAAAAGTGGCTTCAGAAGAGGCATAAATCCATTTTGTATGGGAAATGAGGTGGGATGTGAATCTTTCAGTTCCCAAAGTTTGAACAGTTAAAGAGTTTAGCAGTCCATACAACATGCACACCAAATATATAAAATGGATTTTTATATATTGGTTGGGGTGATGGGACCCTCTCATTACATTTGTCTGTATTCTGATGTCTTTTAAATGACTCATTCCTCTCTCTATATTAAGTTATCTCATTGTTTCTGTTCGGTTTTAGCTATAAGTTACTATCTAAATCAATTTGTGGTAAATGAAGGTTCCAAACACACAAAAAATTACTGTATCATCTTTAAGAACTATGGCCAGTACTTGGAGTATCACTCCAGTGTTGAAGAACGTTGGCTTTTGGAAAAAGTAAAACTGGAGACATTTGTCTCGTTTGACTTTTTGCTACTTCGGCACAAATGTCTTTTAGGTTCATTCATATGAATTATAATGAGGACCAAGCCAATTTCCTTACATACAGCTGGGAATTTATGTTCATTCCACTTGAAATACTAAATTGGGAACTATAAACGTGTTCATTTTAACTTGGCTTCTTCTCAAGTACTGCAGATCAGCATGGTTGGGCTACTTCAACATGAACTCGGGATATGTTTGCAATTCCCAATTCAGCCTTTTAGGGAAAAGGTACATTTCAAAATTCCCAGCAGAATGCAAGAAAAGAAGCTTTTCTTAAAAAGCATCATGCCATAGCCTGATCTCCTTCCCCCACCCTCTTTGAAGCATAGGGCCCCTAGGAGTATCAGAAGTCAGCTGTCTTTGCTCTCGCTTGAGAACAGGCACTGGAATTGTGGTGTCTTTCATGATTGAACAGGGGGATTCTTAAGTTCCTAAATAAGGGTCAGGCAGAATCAATTGGCTTGTTCTTGTTGTCCATTCCCTGACAACTTGGTCCCCAATCAGTATTTCCTTCTCACAGTTGGTGGACTAGATTGATTAAGGTTTTACTTTCTCATTCTTACATTTCATATTGCTTCCTGTCCTAGAGCAGTTTCAAAGTGCTGCATTAGTTTCATGGTAATCAAAATACTGCAGAGAAGGAAAGAAGGTTTAACAGAAACTAAAAGGTCTTTGCAATTGGAAGATTCAGATTGGAAGCACTGAAGATATGAGTCTCACTTTTATTCTACACTGTTAATGATCTCTTCTCTCCTCTTCTCTACATTGTCGTGTTCCTCAGGGGAGCTGCATAGTCTTTTGCTGGTTTGTGTTTGATATTGCAACATAGACTTTTCCATGAAAGGGATGGTGGTGTTCCTCGTCAAAGTGCAGGGTCTCGCTTCTGATTTTGCACCAGGGTAAATCAGGAATCGAACAGACCTGAATGAAATCAAGTCCAGCTACAATGTATCCAAGAAGACAAAAGCAACCATGGTCATAGTTGAGGGTGGGGAAGAAGACACAAGGCTCAAGTAAATCATGGTGGCTCCAATAAAGCCTTGATGAAATGATAAATGCTCTCCTAACAAAGCACAGGATAATTTTCTCAGTCATTGTTATCATGTAGTGCTCCATACTCAGGTTTATTCCATTGTATGTTGCTGAGAAAATTATTAAGAATCAGATCTGGATGGGTTGTATAGGTGATTATTCAGCCTTTTCTTTTATGGAAAACTAACTGGGGTTTGTTTTCAGGGGCTCAGTAGCACAGAACACAATGTGATTCTCATGTGTGTTAGTGTAGAGCTGAAGTTCTTTCTGCACCTCTTAAGTTTTTACTGCTGTCAGTATAATAAAACCTTGAAAAGATACCTGCTATTTAGGAGAATATTAATACAGTTTGGGAGTCCATAAGAAATACTGATAGCTGTATACCTTTGTGTCATACCTGCATGACATGCAGTATATAGTTTTCTCAGAAATAAGCAGCATGAAAAAGTTACATGTTTCAATCAAGACCATAGCACAACAGGAATAGGTGTATTCTTTAACTGTAATGACCTTATTGAATCTGGATAGTGCAGGAAGAGTTATGGAGGGCTTTTAACTTCTTCAATATTCTTTTTCTCCATGAAAGTGTTGTTTCATGTGTTTTCCTCCCAGAAAAATCCCTGCTGTTTTCACTTAGATAAGCTAGTTTCATGTGAAGATTTCAAATAAAGGTGCATTGTTTAAGGACAAAAAGCACCACATCTTTGGACATGCTGAGTTATTGCGTAAGGATGCAGGTGCTGTTTTACATTTCTTAATTATTACCACAAAAATCAAATTATATATTCATTATTCAAGGATCAGAAATGCTTTATTTGGTATCTTAGCAGATTAACAACTGTCAGGCCTGGTGCCCATTTCTGCAGTCTATATAGTGTTACAGTCACTTGAGATTTTGTCTGAGCAAGGATTACAGGATCAGGACCGTCTTTATTCTTAAATATTTTTAAAACTTGGGTCATGATCTGTTTTTTTATTTCCTTTGTAAATAGATTTTTAAGATTATTTTTTATACTGGAGTAAAGTCCAGTCTTCCCTTTTCTCAGGGCTGATAAAATTTAGGTATTTAAAAAATGTGTAGCTACCAAACAAAATGAGCACAGTCAGAATTCATCTGCTTCTACCTATCTGGTTTGTGCCTATGTAGCTCACACACCCAGGGCACTTATAAACTACAAAGATTTTTTTGAAAGAGGATATGCAAATTCCATTGGAATTTCCATATATATTCTTCCGATAACATTTTTGAAAGAGGATCTTTCAAAAATGAAAGTAGTCTGGCTGCGTTTTTTCAGAAAAAAAAAACTTTTTTTTAGGAAGAGCGTTTTTTTCAAAAAAGTTTTTTTTTTTCTGAAAAAATGCATCCAGACTACTTTCATTTTCGAAAGATCATCTTTCAAAAATGTGATCGGAAGAAGATATACAGATTTCCATGGAATTTGCATATTCTCTTTTGAAAAATGTTTGTAGTTTAGATGTTCCCCTAGTGTGGTTCACTGTCCCATGTAGCGGCACTTAGACCATTTACAGCGATAGATAAGAAAAAGGGAGCTCTACAGCCTGAGCTAAGAGCCAGCTGGCTTTGTAGCTCTAGCTGTAAATGCACCTATACTAAGCTCCAACAGTGCTAGGTTCAAAGCTACCTGGTGGTGATTACATCTATTGGCAGTCATGTAGTTAGAGCTGTAAATACTCAAATTGCAGATGTGGCTCAAAAGTGTGTCTGTGGCTATCTGTACACTTTACAGGTGTAAATTAAAGAATCTAAGCTTATGCCACTGAAATCAATTGGAATTTTGCCATTGGCTGCAATAGAAGCAGTATCAGGTCTTAACGAGCCACCCTTTAAATTTTCCATTCAATTACAATCCACTGAATTATAAAACTACAAACAAAGAGATATATTCATTTGCATCTATGCAAATCTAGTATGCCAGGAAAGTTGCTTTCTTTGAGGGTACACAAATTATACTCTGAGACTATACTGAGGTTGTGAGAAGGTTAGAGATCATCATTTTGTTCTATGTTTTCACAATGCTTAGGACAATTGTACCATGAGCTTTTAGGTGCTACAGTAACACAAATAGAAATTTTAGAACTTATTATCCCCATATTCTATATCAATTTCTGCTGTATACAAAGTGAGGAGAAATAGATCCCCAAACAAATTATTTTCTGGAATCTAATTTTTCCATCGAAAAGCTCCCAGATAAACACTTTACATTTTGTTTTTTATTTAAAAATTCAGTAAAGGTAAAAATAAATGAAAACATTTGCATCCACAAGTCCCATATTCAGTTGGTAACATGATTATTCTGGGCTGATACTTTTGAGAGTTTACCCATTCAAGGCCTCACATAAATTAGATGTAAATATGACATATTAGAAGATTTACCAGGTGTTACTTGGGTCCTTAACTCAAATATTTTTTGATTTTTACAAAATAAAATGAAAATGTTTATGCTTCATTTAAATTATTGCTTTGGTGTGGGGCTGGGATTGAGGGGTTCAGTATACAGGCTGCTTCAGGGACAGAAGACAACACCAGCCCTCTCACCCCACAGCAATGTGGAGCCAGGTGAGAAGCACCCCTCCATGGCTGCTGTAGCAACAGTGGGCACAGCCGGGAGAGAGGTGCATAACCTTCAGCTTGGGAAGTCCAGGTTTGTCTGTCACCTGTGCTCCTTAACCAGAGTGAGGAATGCAGCAAACTGTGCACTTTCCCATCGCTTCCTGATGAAGGGGAACAGTCAGCAATATTCGCGTAGGAATGGGAAGGGGAGTGTCAACCTCTTGCTTTCCTTAAAGTGCACCTAGGGGTGGGAGGATCAGGGCTGGGGCAGTCCAACATGGTGGAGGGGAGTGGGGGTTGCCATCCCAGCCAATCCCTTTCATCTGCCAAGTGATTCTCTCTTTTCTGAGAAGCAGTCTCATTCCAGAAACATCCCATTTTCCTGGCACAACCATCCCCTTACCTTGCTTTATATTTTGAAAAGAGGAAACTACATGCCAAATTTGGTGGTTCTAGTCCTCGCTGTTTTAGAGTAAACAGAGCCCTCATAGACTTGCAGATCAACTCTCAAATATATAGTAGATTTAGCAATACTAGAGACACGGTAGGTAGGTAATATCTTTTATTGGACCAACTTCTGCTTCAGCAGCATTGCATATTTAGCAATAGGAACTCAATAAGACTTCTTGGAAAAAAGAAACTAAAGGAAAATATACCATTAATGCATTGGCTGGTTTGGGGTTTTCAATATCATAAGAGAAGTTTAATATCAAATTCTGCATTGGACAGTTTGGGAATGTTTCTATTTATGGAATTTTGTAGAATGTAATTTTAAAATAAAACAATTGAATAGCAACATCATGAAGTAGAAGCTTTTATTTGTAATTCTGAAAACAAATGATTATATCTCTGCTTATTTGGGACAATGTTAATAATGTTAAACACTCTTTAGTGATTTATGCAACAAAGGTTAGTAAAATGGAACAGGCAAAGCAGATATGAGAATATCATAGATAACATGTAACATGAACAAGATTATTAATTAAATGTACAAATTCACTAGATTATACAGGTTTAATTGAGGGCAGAATTTTTTCTAATTACTGAAGATGATACATCAAACAAAAAGAACACAGCTTTACTTTCAGATCTTGGGTTGAGTTTACAGAGTTGGCTCTAAACCAATTAAAAAAGGGTGGGGTCGAGGAGAAGAGAGTGAGGATAAGCTCATCATTGTTATTTTTATTTAATTTGTGCAAGAGGCTATAAATTCGGCAGCTAGCTCTGAATTTAGAAGGGTCTTCCACAGCCTTGGAATCAAAAAAAGCCTTGGACTCTGAATAAAATGAATAGTTCAGTCCATGTGCTAGCATAAATATAGATGTGCTGATCTTCAACACTGTTAAGGTTCTGACTGCTTCTTGCCTGGGCAGTTAAGACCGTAGAATAGATGATAATGATGATTAAGAAAACAACGTCTGAAAGAGAACCCAGCATTACAGGTCTACTGTAGCTTGGAAGTTACTGAAAAAATGTCTGGCAGCTTCAATAAACCCATCTTTTCTAAAATGGTCTCATTGCAAACCTTGATAAGTGGGAGACTCAAAATAGATTTTGCTTTAAAAGTCGGGCTTATAGGTAAAGAATGCCAGATAGGGCCAGGCACTATGAGGCTCCTCTAATTACATATCCTCAAATTTCTCCTTTAACTATCATCACTCATAGGTTAGATTGATTGGTCCTAGACTTAGATGTTGTTAGTACAATAATAATACGAGAATTTAAAATAAAATTTGAGTTGGGAATCCCTCAAATAACATTGAAAATATTATTGATTTGTTATTTATCCTTTTGTTCCTCAGGCTCCCTGAATTCTTCCATGATTTGAAGACACTTTTTAGGGATACCAGAATAGAGGCTCAACTTAAATGTATACTCCCAAATTGAAAAAAACAACAACACAAGAGAACTGAAAAAGCATTGTCATGGCTAAGCAATAAAGTAAACCGCAGCAGTGATAAGCAAAAAGGCATCTTGTAAAAAGTGAACGTTAAAATCCGAGTGAGGAAAATTGAAAGGAAATATAAACTCTGGATAATGAAGTATGAAAAAATGGTTAGGAAGGTCAACAAAGAATGGAAAAACAACTAGCCAAACACTCAAAGTAATAGCAAAAAAACTCCCCAAAAACAAAAAGTATATCAGAAGTAACCTGCTAAACAACCAGTGGGGCCGCTGAACAATCAAGATGCTAAAGGAGAACTCAGAAATGATAAGGCCATTGCAGAAAAACAAATAATTCTTTGCTTTGGTATACATACTCAGATTGAGATGTCATTAGAGGAGTTTTTGGAACAAATCAAGAAACAGTAATAAATTCAACAGTAATAACTTCATCAAGAATTAGGAAAGAACTCAAATGTGAAATTTTTAGAACTACTAACTGTAATCTTTGACTTATCATTTAAATCAGTTTCTGTATGAAATGACTGAAAGATAGCTGGTATGACACCAATGTTTTAAAATAATTTAAAAGGGCTCCAGGGATGCTCTCAACAATTACAGACTGGTTAGTTTGACTTCATTATAACGTAAAATGGTTGAAATATTGTCAGACACATAGATGAATTGTTGGGGAAGAGCCAATATGGTGGTTTGTAATGGGATATCATGCCTCACCAATCTACCGGAATTCTCTGATGGGGTCAACAAGCATGTGAACAAGGGGGAACCAGTGGACACAGTGTACTTAAATTTCAGAAAACCTTTGACAAAGTCCTTCACAGAAGGCTCTTAAGAAAAGTAAGCTGTCATGGGAAAAGACGTAAGGCCCTCTCATGGACTGGAAACTGGTTAAAAGATACGAAACAAAGGGAAGGTATAAATGGTCAGTTTTCAGAATGGGGAGAAGTAAACAGTGGTATCAGCTAGGGGTATATTCTGGGAATAGTCTTATTCAACATATTCATTAATAATCTGAAAAAGTGAGGTAAAAAGTGGAGTGATCAAATTTGCAGCTACTCAAGGGAGTTAAGTTGCAGGCCAACTGTGAAGAGCTACAAAAGGCTCTCAAAACTGGGTGACTAGGCAAACAAAATGTAGATAAAATGTAGTGTTTATAAAATCAAAGGAAAATAAATGAGAAATTTACTGTGAATCAGACAATGTTTGTGTTGTCTCTTCTTAGTTAATCTGTTCTGCCTGTTGCAAAGAAGCAGAGTTCTGGCTCAGAGCTCCAGTTCAGTCCAATCCAAATTATTCTGCAACTGCCTGCTGCACCTTGCCAGAATGGCTACATAAACTATGAATATACTCTTTTTCCAGCTGTGTCCATCTTTCATCCTTCTATCAACCTTTAATTCAACTTTTCTTTCTGGAGGAAATGGAACATGTGTCATCAGGCTCAAAAGATCCCTGCTTTACTGAAAACACCCCTCAGCAATGAAGATCGTATAACGGGAATTCTTAGTAAGCTTCTCTTCCATGGACTTCCATGGAATTATTAATAAGCGAGAGGGAGCATGTAAGTGTAATTATTCCCTAGCACCACAGTGAGTCAAAGAAACTACTATGTTCAAAATCACTAAAAAGCAGACATTTATTTGTGGTTATGGTAGCTGAATACTAATATAGCTGTGCATATTCACACTACAATTACCAGGATTTACAGCAGAAGTACTGATATGATGGCTTTTTATGTATTTTGGAATGAGGGTACTAAGAGGGGTGAAGTACGCAGGTGATTTTAAGATACCAGAGTTCTCACTAGTCATTGAGAGTGCATCTACACAGCACCCTCATCTTGAAATAAGCTATGCAATTTGCGCTAAACAAATTGCATAGCTTATTTTGAGTTAATTTTGAAATAGTTTATTTTGTAATATGGTGCTGTCTACACAGCACCAAATTTCAAAATAACACACTATTCTGAAATGCCGCTTAACCCTTGTGGAATGAGGGTTACCAGGGTGTTGGAAACAGATTTTGAAATAACGGACATCTTATTTCAAAATAACGGGCTGCTTCAATAGATGTGGAATAGCTATATCTGGATACTTCTGGTATCCCAAAATAGCTCCGCTATCTAGACATACCCTGAATGAGCAGGGAGTGGAGACTGCATGGAAATACACTTGTCAAAACCGAGAATAAAAACCCACTCTGACTAAATACTTGAGTGAGGACCAAGTGCACAAGGCAGTCTACAGAGTTCATTGGATCTGTCTACACAGTAAATATTCTGTTTTGGAAGATGTGACAGTGTATGTTTCAGAACACAGATAAGGCTGAAGGAGAATTGTGTCATAGCTAAGGACTGAGGCATCATAGGAAAATGGGACAAAGAACTTCAGTAGAATGTGGAAAGCAGTATTATGCCAAGCACTGTGTGCTCATGCCATCTAAAATCTTCCCTGGCTTCCTTCCCCAGACCTGGCTTCCTTTTGCAGATATTGAGAAAGAAACTTGGATTGTCAGAAGGCGCTGTGTTGGCATAGCCAAAGTCCTCCTGAACTGTCCTATAAAAACTTAACCTGAATTTTGCACTTCTGTTTTGAGGCTGTTGATTCTGCTATGGATGCTGCCATAGGAGAGAAAATGACAGAGGATGGCATGAAATACATGGAGAATTGGCACATGGCAGATATTCCACTGGGACATGAGGCTGCACTTGTACAATGCAATAGCTATCTCTCTCAGGCCTAGAAAGAGAGTCATGAGTCTCCAGTGCAACCCAAAATGTGAATGGTGTGGGCTGGAGTCAGAGCATGCTCTCAGTGGCTGAACTATTAGCTATTAATTAGCACCTCTCCATGGTGGCTTCTCTCAGAGGAACTCCTAATGATGAGGAGTCTTGATAAGAATTAAAACCGTCAGACAGTGTGGTGCTGGAAGTACCATTATCCCTTATTAGAATGCATGTCCTTTTAAGGCACTGGGGTGAAGTTGTGGCCCACTGAAGTCAATGGTAAAACCTCTATTGACTTCAGCAGGGCTAGGATTTCACCCAAGCAGTTTAGAAGTTATAGTGAGATAAATAACAAATCATGATACCCACTTTTCTGAATATGGCATGCAACATTTAGGCACCCTGCAGAATGAAGGTTCACCATATAGGATTATTGCAGCTGAGTAGCTAAGGGTAAGCCTACACTGTGGAGCTATTAATCTTCATTTCGGAATACCAGAAGTATCCCAAAATAGCTATTCCGTGTCTATAGAAGCAGCCCATTATTCCGAAATAACGGGTGGCTTATTCTGACATCTTGGTAACTCTCTTTCCACAAGGGTTAAGGGGCATTTTGGAATAGTGAATTATTTTGAAATTTGACACTGTGTAGATAAGCTATTTTGAAATATATTCAAAATAAGCTATGACATTTGTGTAGTGTAAATTGCATAGCTTATTTTGAGACTAGATGGACCTTTAGAGTAGGCTAGGGACTGTTCTAAGGTCAGTGACAAACACCTCCAGAATCCATGGAGTGGAACAGAAGTTTAGAACATAGTTCCCAAACCCTATTCTCTACTTTCTGACTTCTGATCATGGTAAAACTTAGAATTCAGACCATTATCTGAAATACAGTGAGATATACCCCAAATGAGTGTAAAATGTCCTATATTTCAATGGCATGAGGGTGATATTGGAGAAAGATGACATAGTTAAACCTGAAAAATAAAACGTTAACCATAAAAAGTTGAGCAAGGAACTGAAACTGCAGTATTACAACTAGAAATTATGGACATTTTTATGTCAAATCCTTAAACTTTAGATTGTGTCCTTCAGAACCTTTTCTTTAAGGCTGTGTCCAGACTCAGGGGTTTTTTCAAAAAAAGTAGCCTACTACCTGCGTCTAGACTGCAGCCGCTTTCTTTCGAAATTAAATCGAAAGAATGCGGCTTTTCTTTCGACGGCGGTAAACCTAATTCCACGAGGAAGAACATCTTTTTTCGAAAGTGCTCTTTCGAAAAAAGGCATTCTTGAAAGCAAACAGGGCTTTTTAGAAAGAGAGCATCCAGACTCACTTGCTGCTTTCTTTCAAAAAAGCGGCTTGCTTTTTCGAAAGTTCCGCGTGCAGTCTAGACTCTCTCTTTCGAAAGAGGCTTGCAGTCTAGACATAGCCTAAGTGTAGAAGAGGCTTGGGCAGAATTTAGTCTTTATTTGTGAATTGCAAATAGGGTCTTTCACAGAATGGGAGATAATGGAGAATAAATCAGCACATTTTTAATGTTCATTAGACTTGTAATACACTTCAAGGATGGACATGTTCCTCAGCAACTTGGAATTTAAAATGAAAATGAATTCCTATAGCATCAATGTATAATGTAACATTCTGTTAGTGCATGTTAATCAGTTGATTTATTCTAGATGGTGATATGTCAAAATTCCCATTAATTGAGACAGTGTCATTATTGTATAGGGATAAGCTTGAATTACAAATCATATTGAGTATTTTTTTCTCTTTACTTCTGGATTGTCTATCCTACATAGTAAGTACACATTGAATTTTGCATTGCTGAACTTCATATTAGCTGCTTTTTCTATATTGTGCCTATGGGATGTTCTCTGATCCATGCTACTTATGTTTTATTGGATTAAGACTACTTTAAAAACTGCATAATCACAGGATGATTATGAGATGCCAGTATGATGTGGCCATTGAAAAAGTCTAATGCAATCCTAAGGATGCATCAGGTGAGGTGTTTCTGTCAGAGATAGTGAAGTGTTAGTACCATTATACAAGGCACTGGTGAGACCTCATTTGGAATACTGTGTGCAGGTCTGGTCTTGCATGTTTAAAGAAGATGAACTCAGATTAGAACTGGTGCAGAGAAGCACTATTAGGATAATCAGATGAATGGAAAGTCTGCCTTATAGGAGACTCAGAGCATGACTTGTTTAGCCTAACCAAATGAAGGCTGAAGAGCAGCACAGTGGAGAATTTTGGCTCCAGCAGACAGACAGTAATGGGGAGGCTGGCCATGACCATAGAGCTTCGGCCTGAGCAGCAGTCAGGCAGCCCGAGCCCTGGTTGCAGAGCTCCAGCCCTGGCGGCAGCAAAACAGCTCTGGCTCTGGCAGCAACGGGGCCAGCAGTGGCCAGGGGGCTCCGGCCCTAGGAGCTATGGCTGGCCAGGCAGCAGTGGAGCTGGGCTGGAGCCCTAGCCAAGAGGCAGTGGTTCAGCAGAGGCTATGAGGGGAAGAACCTCCTCTGGTCCATCAAAGCTCCTCATTTGGGACCACTTAGATCTCAAGGGTGCCAGACCAGGGAGGTCCAACCTGTATCCCCATTGACTGATGATGATATGCTACATTGGCTCTGAGTTACTATAGATAATTCTTTACCAGGTATCTGGCTGATGGGGCTTCTCGAAATGCTTAGGGGCCAACTGATCACCATATTTGGACACCAGAAAGAATTTTCTCCTAGGTCAGATTGGCTGAGAACCTGGTTTTTTTTTTAAAACTTATCTGCAATGAGGGGTCACTTATAGCTTTACAGTAGTGCATGTAGTGGATTCTCTGTAACATGAAATTTTTAAATCATGATATGAGGACTTCAGTAATTCATCAAGAAACTATACCTATTACAAGAGGGGGTGGGTGAGGTTCTGTGACCTGCAACATGTAGGAGATCAGGGCAGGGCAGGCAGGGAGCCTGGCTGTAATTTGCTCAGACCTGGAGTAGCTGATCATGATGGTCCTTTTGGCCTTAAAGTCTGAGTCTATGTGTGTATGTTATCAGAGACAGGTTATTAGAGACATTATATTGAGTTTCTTGGTGTTATGTGAATGAGACGATTTTACTCTAGTCCTGACAGAACAAAAATGCTTTTATATTTTGGGGGGGAAATACAATTTAAAAATAAGGGAAATTATGATTGATTCACTGTAGATTATCATAGGAATTACCACTTACCAGAGATACTATTTCAATTTGTGTGATATATGAAACAATAGTTTGTATGTCCTAGGGCTATGTATATATATTTTAGGAGAGGTGACAGTTGGTAATGCATACTTTGTTTCTAGTTCATGTTTAGCCATAAGCAGAGTTATGTAAATATTAGCCTTTTTTATATTCAGTGTTTCATTGTGATAATTCCCCAATTTGCATGCCACTTGAATGAGTTTAATCCACTTTGTGATGATCATCAAAAGTCATCTTTCATTATGAAAATTCACTCAAAAGAGATTTGTGCTTTTGTTAAAAATCAGTTTAATATGAAGGGCCTGCATTTTGCTAATAATGTATATAGTTTCACATGTGAGACTAAAACATTCCAACTCAATTCAGTGTGTGAATGAGACTTCCAGGTTATATTTAGAGGTCAAATATAATAATATTTGAATGTCTTATAAAGTTTCACCAGAATTTATTCCTCACTGGAGATTAGCCTTGTTTCCAAACCATTAATAGCTAATTTAAACTCATCCCTGGGAGAGGCTTCCAACATAAGGTGGTTGTCATCTGTTATGACTAGCAGTATAATGGGATCTGATAATTTGGCATCTTTTTGGGAAGATCCCAACATTGATCTATACAAATTACTTATGTCTACTTAGAAATATGAGATTGGTGAGGAAAGTACTGTAGTAATTTTCTATGGCATAATTTTAGATAGCTATCAGAAATATTAATGTCTAAATTCCTAAAATTATAGGTCTCTTTCCCTTCCTCAGTGTTAGTGGGTTACATCATCTTCTTTCTAATAAAAAGAAATGTTAGAGTGACAGTTATATGTGCCATTTGTTTCCCATGTACATATATTTTTGAAAGCCTTTTATTATTATTCACATTTTAAAGGTTTGGATAAATGTTTACTCTCATATTAAGTTTATCTAATTTCAAAGATTTATCATGAGCTGACCATAGGTGGTGATCTGTTTTTGGAAGGTTGATTTATAAAAGATCTTTCATTTAAGGGGTTTTCCCCCTTCAACTTAATGAGAATTGATTTCAAGTAACTTAATTTTTTTCTTTGAGTTATTGTCCCTATGAGCACATCAGTAATGTGGAGGGACAAAAGCATCTCAATTATTGTATAGGTAAACAACCTCTTCTTTTCTCTTCTATAAAATATCCTGTGTCTCTATATCACTGTTCATTAGATACCTACTGATTCAGAATTTAAATTTGCTTACTCTGCAGCTTTTATTATTTCTAAACAGTAGATAAATTCACAAGGATAGAATTGCTGGTTTTATAATGAAAGAGTAGACTAATTGGATCAATACTTTTTTGGGATCTGTTTCACAGTTTATTAGGGAATGGCTTATACATTACTCTTTCCATTGTGCTGTGATCCATTTCTCACTTGTCTAATATGTCACTAATTCAAAGGGGGGAATATCTTTGGAAAATGTCATATTACTCATGTTTTTAAGTTCAAGGAACATATAACAGCTCTCAGAGAATATAATGATCCCCTTCTCCAACTAAAATCTGAAGAAGCAGATAGGTTATGTACCCCAACAGTAAATAGACTGGTCTGAATGCTAAATCCTGAGCTGAGAGTCCTCTATTGAGAACATCCTGCAACATCCCAGACATTTATAAATCACTACAGCTGCTCTCAGCTGCAGCAATAGAGAAGTAGAGAGAGAGGCAGTCTTTCAAAGCCAGACCTATAAACCATAAGGTTTATAGTTTAAAGCCAACAGAACAGATTAAATATGGAAGTAAACAGGAAGCCAGAGCAGCTTCTGGAGAATAGGTGATTTCTCTATGGCTACTGCCAACATGCAGGCAAGACCCTAATAGAAGAGAAATGTTCACAACTGCTATGCCAGCTACTGATTAAAACCAGCCTTTAAGGCCTCTGATTCCATCTGTAATCCAAGAAACTGACATGGCCCCACAACTTGTGAATACTACTAATTGTGAGGGACTCAAGGGCCAAGATGTGAACCTTTGTACTTAGCAGAGCAGTCATCTTAAGCATACTGTGAAATTACAGATATGTTTGGTACCTATCCAAAGTGTTCCAAGTTCCGATTATCTGCACCATGTTGTTAAATGTGAGCCATACTTCACTCTCTTTGCTCAGATTTACTGGGATTTATTTTTAACACAGGAGAGTGATCATGAATCAGTGAAAATATTAGCACAGAACCATGAAAAGAGATAGAATTGCCTCATGGTTAGGGCCCTACCCTGGAACTTGGGAGATCTGGGTTCAATTTCTTGCTTCCCTCCACAGACTTCCACTGTGGCCTTGGATAAGTAACTTCAGCCTTTCTGATATGTCTGCATAGCATGCTAAGTCTGACCAGTGTCTTGGATTTAAACCTGAGCCCAACTTCCATCCAAGCCCACCAATGGGGTGGGGGTGAGAGGAGGCAACTACTCTGGGGCCCAATGATGCAAAAGAGCTCGGCGTTCCCATTTGCTGCTGCTGCTGCCACAATTGTGGCAGCAGTTGAAGTCCCAGGCCCTTTAAATCATTGCCAGAGTGCCACAGGATACACTCTGGTCAGCATTGAGGGCTTCCTGGGCAAGGCATGCTGCTTTCCATGTGGTGCTGAGGCCAGCTCTACCCTTTCTATCTGGAGACCCCACCCCTTCCAAGGGGCAGAGCAGCCTTCTCTGCCAGTGTTCCCTCTAAGCTGCAGGGCAGCACAGCTTCACAGGTGATTCATCAGCCCCACCCAGTGTGTCAGCTCCATTCAGGGAGCCCTGAGCCTCTGACTGGGTGGGGCTGATGAATCACCTGTGAAGCTGTGCTGCCCGGTAGGTTAGAGGGAACACTGCTGTCTGTTTTGCCTAGGGGCCTTGCAAGGCTGTTAGCCCTGCTGCTTCCGTCTACACACAAATCATGTCCGCAAGAACTCAGGACCCTTCTGAGAAGTGGTTCAGAGACTGAGTCCTTGCTGTGATTCAGGTCCAAGTCCTGCCATTTTGCAGCTGGGTAGTCTAGAAGCTGCAGATCAAAATCACAAAGACAGCATAGTGCAATTTGGAAGCAATAGTACAGCTGTGAGAACCGGCTCCAGCAATTGTAAGCCCAGGTTCACGAGGCAAGGTGGACACTCAAGCATGGCTTGCAAACATCAAGCCCACAGGCCTGGATTTAGAATGCAGTGTTGATATTAGGGATACTAAAATGCAAATGCATTTATTTTTGTAAACATGTAAGCACTGAAATTTACAGCAGTTATACTTTTACTTGAAGGAGGCCATGTGGGAGCTGGTGCTGTGGGGAGCCAGCTTTTAAGCTTAAAAGCTGGATCCCTGTGAGCAATGTCTCTCTCCATCTCTCCAACCCCACTACTGCATCCTCTGTGAGAGACAACAGCACGGGGGAAGAAGGTGGCTCTGCAGGAGTCAGCACGCGTGGGGTGCCAGATTAAAAGCAATTCCTGCCTCTCCCTCTGCCTCTGACACACCAGGGGGAGGGGATGATGGGGGGTGGAGGGGGCTGCATGTAACCATTAGGATTAACTGATGAGACCAGGCTCATCCGTCAATTGTGTAAATGGGTACGTGTTCATATCCCTAGTAGATATACTCTGTTTGGCTCAGTTCCCCATCTACAAAATCAGGATAATACTTTCCTGTCTCTCTGGGGTGCTGTGCAGATAAATACATTGCAGACAACAGTGCACTTTTTGAGATCTATTGACGAAATGTACTAAGCATTGTATTTCTCTAGGCAATGCGTGTGACACCAGCTCTGTGAAGAGATTGTTTGGCAGAAGTACAATAGCACATACACCATAAACAGTGTTTTTAATAATAAATTATGCATTAAAAATCTACAGTCTAACCGAAGTATGTAGAAGCTGATATTTTAACTCAGAAAATAGATAGCTATGAATCTGAATGTGCTGATAGAATTATTGGGTGTAATCCTTATTTGATTCACAGGGCTCTTGCTAACAACATGCAATTAGCATTAATGTTTATATGTAAATAATATTAGCAGCCATAAAAAGGATAAACTTCTTTTGGACAACCTACAGAGAGAGAGAGAGAGAGAACCCTGTGTTTTTAGTTATTTTTGGCTGCATCACCAAAATTCCAGATCATATGTGGAAACTGACCATTTAGATGAGTTCCTTCTTAAAAATACAGTGGTCCTATATTTTCCCTTCATTTTAATTTTAAATAAATGTGAGTATTAAAAATGTTCAGAAGATTTAAATCTGTATTATTCTTTTGCCTTACAGAACAGACTGGCTTACAAAATTCATAATGGAACACAGTTTTTCCAAGTCTTCGGTCACTATTTCAAATCTGTATGAGATTGATAATATAAAAGTCTTAATCATCTGAAGCCTGTTTGGCTCACATGAAATTAGTGAATTATATCAGTCTAATCCAGGAGTGAGCAATAATTTTTAAAAGGAGGCCACTTCATAAATTTCTGAAGTGGCCCCAGGCCACCCCGGAAGGGGCATGGCCTCAGGCAGAAGGGGTGGGGCCAGGAGAGTTCTTGTGCTCCCCCGCTCACAGACCCTGATTGGCCTGAGGATGGAGAAGCGCATGAAGTTTTTGCTCCCCACCCCTGGTGCCTAGAGAGACTTGCCAGCTGTTCTAAAACAGATGGAGGTTCCCTCTAGGCACCACTGCAGGAGGAGACTTTGCATGCTCCTCTCGCCTCCCAGGAGGCTGGGGGAAGTTCACAAAGTCCCGTGCCCCCTACCAGCTCGCAACAGCTAGAGAGAACCACCAGCTGTTTTAAAACAGCTGGCAGTTCCCTCTGATGCTGCACATCCTTGTGAGGGAGGAGACTTTGCATGCTCCCCTGTTCCGAAGTCTTGATTGGCCTGGGAATGGGAAAGTGGCAGAGGGCTAGATCCACCGTGTTGGTGGAGGCTGTTTTGCCCCCCACAGTTTAATAGAAACCTTCCTGGGGGGAGATTCATCAGAGATCCCAAAGCTTAGTTGGGCTGAGACATACTCATCCTGGTCTATAGCACTGTAATGTTTACATGGATAATTAGAAGACTTTACTTGTCCAGGTCTGTTAATATGCCAAGTTTCCTGGTGACTAACTTCCTCTAAAAATAATCTTTCTTTCAAAATGTATTTCTTTACGAGAGAGGAGATGAGTAGTGAATTCTTCAAGCATATTAGGTAGGGCAATGCTGACATGGTTTCTTGAACAAACTACAATAAAACAGAGGTGTGCTGTGCAAGGATTTTCAGGAAACTATGTAGTTATTCAGATGCTAGCTAAGCCCTCATCTATAGTAGGGAGTTATTTTGAAATAACAGGCTTAGTAGTATGTATGCTCTGCTTGTTATTTTAAAATAATAACTCCTGCTTTTCATTAGGAATAACGCTTATTTTGAAATAATTATTTCAAAATAGCGGTAGTGTGGATGCTTCACTGCTGCTATTTCGAAATAGCTGCTCCTAAGAGTCATTCAAAGTAAATACTCCCCAGTGCTTCCTGGGGCTCTAAGTCGAGCTAGTGCATCCACATTAAGGGAGCCTGCATCGGACTAATTTTGAGGCTTCCTTGTATTATGAACACACTATTTCAAAATAGTTAATTTGGGAGTAATTTTGAAATCATTTCCTAATGTAGACATGCCCTAAGTGATCTATCACCCAACTAGAGGAGATTGGGTATCTCTGTATTGTTTATATATTCATCTTTTTCTGTCCCACCAAGCCATCAACATATTATATCAAGTCAGAAACTCCATCTTTCCCTTACTGGATTTTTATTCTGATGCACTGGGAAATGATTGTGGTGGCAACAAAAATGTATTACCTGTTTAACATAGTTGAAAAACCAGGATAGTATAGAGAGCAATGTTATTGACTTAACATATTTATTTACGTATCTATGGAAAAGATAGGAACATACTGAACTATGGTTTTGTAAAAATAAGAGTAATATCTCAGCTAAGCACTGCTCACATTTATAGACACTTTTTCTTTGGACATTGACTCTATTGTTTAACAGCATTCTACCTTAAAGGAGAGACTAGGGAATTTTCCTATAGCTAGTGATGCATATGAAAGGAAAGCTGTTTAACAACAAAACCCTGATATGAGGGATCTGGAGATTAATCAAGCATGGCAATTTTGCTGCCAGAAACTGCCAATTTCTTTAAAACTAATGACTTGGAAGATTTTCTAGTAGATAAAAATAAACTTCAGTAGATTTCCTGAATGTGTGAAGTGCAAAAACAAAAAAGAAAGAAAAGCTTGGCTGAGCAGTGCCTTCACACATAGCAATACAAAATGCCCAATCTGCAAGCTTTTCAGCCAAGAAGAGCATGCTATTTTTTGCTAAGTGGCCAGGTGGTATATTGTCATACACTGCATTAGTAGGGAAAGGTACCAGAAACAAAGAGTGGAAGCCTGTGGATTTTGTACATAACACCCAATCTATCTTAATGAAAATGCTTCCTCTGACTTGAGTACAGGCTAGATCAGGACAACAATTCACCTAGGAAATTTTGAGCAACACCTGTTATTTTACACTGGCCAGTCAGGACATAGGCTGACACTATAAACAAGATAATTAAGGTTTTCTTGTTCTTTTGTTAAACTTGTCATTGGCAACATGTACACTACAGCAGGGAGTATGCATCCCATCTTGGATGGACAGACATGCTCAGGTCTGTTTAAGTTAATGCACTAAAAATACTAGTATAGCAGCAAGCAGCACTGGCAGCAGCTTGTGTAGCTTGCACACCTACTGAGTGTGGTTCATTATCCCATGTGGCGGCACTCAGACCACTTACATATAAAGAGAAAGAAAGAGTTTGCTCTACAGCCTTAGCTAAGACCCAGCTGGTTTTTAGCTCAAGCTGTGAAGACTCATGGACTATGAATACACTACAAGATTTTTGTGCAAAAACAAGCAAAGCGTCCACAACTCAAGCACATTTTTGTGCAAGAAAATTGACAGAACAGAGGGCTTTGGCTCGTAGAGTTATTCTTCTTCCCATGAGGAATAACTCCTTCTTGCACAAAAAGGCAGGTGTGGATGCTCCAGAGGGGTTTTTGGACAAGAAACCTCTATCGCATTGGTCTCCAACCTTTTTACACCCAAGATCACTTTTTAAATGTCAGGACAAGCCAAGATCTACTCCATCCCTTCCTCAAGACCCCTCCTCTTCCTTGAGGCCCTGCCCCCTCTGTTCCCCTTCTCTCCATCACTTGCTATCCACTTATACACTCTCAGGGTATGGCTACACTGCTGCTATTTTTTCCGATCCTACTGTTGGAAGAATTTTTTCCAACATTTGGCCCGTCTGGACTGGGCCAAATGTAAAAAAAACCCCTTCTTTTGAAAGCCCCCCTCATTCCTCATAGAACGAGGAATACAGGGGGTGCCAAAGAGTGTGTTTCCCAGAAAAACTCCTGCAGTCTAGCCTCACTGGGGGTATGTCTACACTGCCACCCTAGTTCGAACTAGGGTGGCTAATGTAGTCAATCGAAGTTGCAAATGAAGCCTGGGATTTAAATATCCCGGGCTTCATTTGCATCTTGCCAGGCGCTGCCATTTTTAAATCCCTGTTAGTGCGGACTCTGTGCCCGCGGCTACACGCAGCACGGAGTAGGTAGTTCGAATTAGGCTTTCTAATTCAAACTACCGTTACTCTTCGTGGAACTCCTAGTTCAAACTAGGGTGGCAGTGTAGACATACCCTGGGTTAAGACAGGAAGTGCGGGCTCTGGGGTGGGAATGAGGGATTTAGGACAGGCTCAGGACACAGATTTGCAGTGTGTGGATGGTGCAAGAGTGTTGTGGCGGAAGACTGAGGATGTAGGGGTGCAGGAGTTTGGAGATGTGAGAGGCTCAGGACAGAGGGTTCCAGTATATGATAGGCTCAGATTTGGGGTCAGAGTGAGGGGTACAGGAGTGTTATGATGCTGTGGCCAGATGAGGGCTTGGCCCCAATTTGGGGCTTGTTGGCCAGGCTTCATTTTTAAATAAAATATTATGTCAAACACAAAAGTTTTCAGCATTGTCTTTATTTAAGAGAGGGGCAGGGAACCTGTTTTGATTCAGGAGTCACTGACCCACAGAAAAGTCAGTTGGGGCCACACAAGTGAGATACAAAAATACCGCCTTTCCAAACCCCTCAAGCCTTACTAATGTGGCCCCAACTGTGATGGTGGGGGCTGGGGATAGGGTGCTGTGGCAGAGGACAGGGTGCTGGGGCAGGGTGCCAATGGATGCTTGGACAGGGGACAGGGTGCCGGTGGGTTCTGAGGACGGGTAGTTGTGGGGGTCTAGGGACAGGGACCGGTACCTGGGGACCCTGCAGCTGCGCACCAAGGCCCGGGAAGTATGTGGGCTGCTCCCCCATCCCCCAAACAGTAATGTATACCTGAAACTCTGGTCCATCGTGCACCTGATGCCTTCCTGCACGGGGTGGGAACGGGGAGAGGGGGAGTCCTGGACTGCGCCATCTGTAGCCGGCACGCTGGAGACTTTATTCTCCTGCCATCTTCCTGCACGGGGGGAGAGGAGAGGAGGAGTCCTGGTCCGTGCCAGCCCCAACCGCTCGGGCAGCATGCACCTTGCTCGTCCAAGCAGTTGGAGCCGGCACATTGGGTACTTTATTCCCCTGCTGCCTTCCTGTGCGGGGGGGGAGAAGAAAGGGGGAGTCCTGGACCACGCCAGCCCCAACCACTCTGGCAGCATGTGCCTTGCTCCTCCATTTCCCATGGCAGCGCACACCACCCGAGCACCTGGAGCCGGCGCAGTCCTGGACCTCCATCCCTTTCCTCTCACACAGGAAGGCAGCAGGGGAACAAAGTCCCCAGCATGCAATGGACTGGCCTTTTAGGTACCATGCCAGCTGTTGGGGGGAGAGGAAAAGCAGCCCACACACTTCTGGGACCTGGCGCACAGCTGCAGAACTCACCTTCACCCCGCCAGAAGCCCGCGCTACCTCCATTGTTCCTGGAGGAAGCATCAGCGTGGTGTTCATCTTGGGGGCAGCGAGCGGAGGCCCCCAAAAGCCTCATGATTGACTGGTTGGCCCCCCAGGATTGACCAGTCGATCATGATCAACGGATTGGAGACCATGGCCCTATCGGAGAAAGCACAGGTTCTCTGATGGCCACTCTGTGACTGGCCATCAGAGCTTTCTTGTGCAAGAAAGCAGTGTCAATGCTCTCTTGTGCAAATACACTTTGCTTTTGTGATGTGCTCTGAGGTCTGGATACACTTTTGTGCAAGTTTTTGCACAAAAACTGTTGCGCAAATGGCTGCTTGAGCACAAACCCTGGGCTATGTCTACACTCGTGGCTTCTAGCACCAGAAATATGCAAATGAGGTTGTGTGGAATATCACCAAGCCTCATTTGAATACCTAATGAGCTGCTATTTTTGCTTACGAGGCTCTTGCACCAGAAGGAGCTGTCTACACTGCCCCTTCTTGCTCAACAAAAACCCTCTTGTGCAATGCCAATACTTTTCAGGAAGAACAGCATTGTGCAAGAGGGTTTTTCTTGCACAAGAAGGGGCAGTGTAAACAGCTCCTTCTGGCGCAAGAGCCTCTTCTGCATGGCTCATTAGGTATGCAAATGAGGCTCAGCGATATTCCACGCTTAGCCTCATATGTATATTTCCATTGCAAGAAGCCACAAGTGTAGACATAGCCCTGCAGTTTAGACTAAGCCATGCAGTAAAAGCCCCAGAGGTCCACAGTTCAGTTCTGCCTGTCAACGTTACCCTTGCACTATCCACCACAGTATAAAGTCACCCAGATTCCATGGTTCATATTGGATGGGTAGCCTTAGTCTTCCCATTGCTATATTTTGTGACCTAGCTCAAGTAGATCTAGTACATGTCTGCAGGGGAGCCAACAGCCTCTGTGGGCCCCAGGGCAAGGGATGTGTGGGAGGCTAGCTCCACCCCCCGGGAAGGGGCAGAACTTTGGGTAGAAGGGGCAGAGTCAGCACAGCCAGTCCTCAATGCCATCCAGATCACAGCATGCCCCCCAGAGTATGCGGCACTCACTGCAGCAGCAGCATGTGGGAGTCCCAGACCCCTGGGTAACTGTGTCCTTTACTGCCTACACCCCTATTGACAGGCCTGTATCTCTGTCTACATAAACTGGGAAAAATGTTCATCTGCAGAGCAGGTATATCCATTGTTGATAGGAAGTAATGAATAGACTAATGCAGACAGATTTTATCCATCTTAGACTGTCAAATAATTACTAAGAGATAAATGTTTGCTGTGTCCTATGTTCTGGCATTTTTTTATTATCGAGTGTGAACAGCTAACTAGTTTAATGGTCCATTCATAGTATTCACATTCTAAGTATAGTTGTACAAACTCTAAACTTCCTGTCAGAGAGTTTAATTAAAGTTTGGGGGATTTTTCATTCCCCAGCTATCACATATACTTACCATTATGTACCACTTTACCTGTTCACAGTAATACCAGAGAGGATATGATTGCTGTTTAATACCTGTAGTTGGGGTAACACAAGACAAGAAGTCAAGTTACATACCTAGGGCTTTATACTAAGTGCCAAGGCTGGGATTTGAACTACCTTTCCCCTGATGTATTAGGTGAGTAGCATAGAATCAGCTGTGTCTGCTTTGCATCAGATGATATGGTAAGGGAGCTGCTGGGCTGGGGAAATAAGTTTGACCAAGTTTCTCTTTAGGAGTGGGGGAGGGGTAGAAAAGTCTCAAACAGAACAAAGGGGCAGAGGTGAAAAGGCAGGTGCTTAAAACGTACTCACGTGGGAACAAAATGTAATACTTCTGAGCCAGAGTTACCTCTGACTCTGAGCCTCTTTAAGCCTGATGAGTCATCCTTGAGGCTCTGAGTCTGAGCCTGCTTAAACTTGATGAATTATTCCTGAGCTAGAGTGTGTGATGAGTCAGAGGCAATTATCTGTCAGTCTTGCGATAGTCCCCAAAATATTTCACCAGGGTTCTGCCAGTCCACAGATGAGGACGCACCCAGGTGATTTCAAAACAGATAAACAGAGTCCTAAGGAATGCAGACCCTCTCCTTAGCTCAATGTTGCTACTTTGTCAAGCACTCCCATTGCTAATAGATTCCATACACTGTCTTGCTCCAGCCCCTCCCTGTTTCTAGCTTGCATGTACTCCTGCCTCATCCAGCCTCCTCTTTTTGTACTTGGCCTGGCTGCCAGGAAGGAAAGCCCCAGCACATCCACTGCCAAGATTTCAGAATTAATTCTGTCAAAGTTGCTTAGCTACGGTTGAAGAATGCTTCCCTCTGCTCACAGATGCTAGAAGCCTCTTACTCCAGTGTAGAGAACCCCCCCCCCCCCCCCACCAAAGATCAAAGATCCCATGGCCAAATAGCTTTGGTAAGAACCACCTGACATTCTGGAAGTTCCTTAACCAAGACCATAAACTCAGAAGGGTTGTGGCTAGACAGAATCATGGAATGTTCACCCTCTTCTGCCAACATGATCTTTAATATCTGTGGACTGTTGCCATCCCCACCCTCAAGTTTTTCTCCATCTCTGCATCCTATCAACACCTGTGGTGAGTATTCCCTACTTGTACTTGTGGGGGGTGAGGAGGAGTCTGAAGGCCCCCCCTTTGATTCATATGGGCACATTACTGGCTGTTTCTCTTCATCAGGGAGCAAGAGGAAAGTGCATTCCTCACTCTGGCTGGAATAGGGGCAAACAAGCTGTGCTCTTTGCTGTCACTCCCTGACAGGGACAAGAAGGGGAAGAGCAAGCAACCCTAATACAGAGTCAAGCCAAGCTTTACCATCCCCTCTCCTGCCCACTCTCAGATATATACATACATGCGCACACAGTCCCTCTCTCTGGCTCAGAGCTCCTCCTCACCTCCAACCCTACCTCTTGTACCTTCCATATCCTTGGCCCCTCCTTAAGGACCAGGCAAATGTGCCAGTAACTCTACATTATTCTCTTATTGTACCTCTGTACTCCTTACCACCTACTGAAACTTACAGGATCTGTTGGCTTGGAACATTCACAACCGTGGACTATAACTAATACTCACTTAACTATCCACTTCTTCCATCTTAAATAAGCTCTTTCATTCTTGTTACTGTTCTACAGAGATGGTAGTTTTTTTTTCCTTTCTTTTTTTGCCTTGGAGTACTTGCTTTAACTCTTGCATAGATCATGAGAATTTTACATTATTCTCTGATATTTTTTAATAAACCCCAAGAGAAATGTTCTTTCTACAACAAGGATAAAACATATGCCTATAACAAGCTAAGAAGATTTGCTTGAAACAGCCCAACTTCCCCATTGGAAATTGTTCATCCTGTTAGAAAACAGTACAGATCCTGATGGTTCACAATTACCCTCACTGCAAGAGTCTTTCAGTTGAAAGATGTAGACAGAACAATCCTGAAGGAGGAACCCTATAAGCATAAAGCAAAGGGAGAATACAGAGCTAAATTTATCTTCTTAAGTTCTTTAAATCAATCCCCAGGTACGGTATTTTAAAGAAGTTGGGGCAGCCACTGCTCAATATACCAAACTTCATACTCTGGGTTTTCCTCCTTAATTAAACTTTTTCAACTTAAAGGAGAACAAGGCACATTTTTAACTTGGCCAGCTAAGTACTGCTGTGCCAGTACCTTTCCCTTACTACAACAGATGAGTGTGTGCTGTATTATCTGCTTCCTAATAAGTATTCTGTTAGTGTGATGATGCATTTGTGGGTTTGCACAAGAAAATCTGTTTAGACTCTAAATAGGCTTCATTTTCCTAAGATTGTGTCAGACAAGAGCCTATCCTTCTCCTCCCAGTTTCTCTTGGATCTCAGAGCAGCAGAAATCAATTATCTGCAATATCTCTTTCCAGAAGGTATAATAGCCACCAACCAGTAGGACCCTCATTCACTGATTACTTTTTTTCCCTTTAGGGGGTTTCTCATCAGTCAAGCCTGGCTTTTCATTAAATACTTCTTATTTCCTTTCCATTTTCATCAGCTCAGAAATATCCCAATCAGATGCTTGCATGTCCTTCTTGAAATAGTGGCTTTGTCAGCAACTGCTTTCGATTCATTTTAAATGAAACAGAATAGTAGATTTTTCTAATATTTTGTTCCAGTCACTATTAATTTTCTCTAGATTTTCTTTTAAAAGACTTTTTCCCCCTTTTGCTTCCTTTCCACATATGAAAGTCATAATGATTGTATGACAACACCCTCTGCATAAGACATTTGCTATCCTGTCCCCTGTTTCTACTACATATTCTGTCTCAGGTGTTGAGAGGAAATTGCACAGAGAAGGTACTTGTAATGGGAGAATGCCAGAGCCAGTAGTACACAGTTGTTTTAATTTTTCTCTTTGGATGTCATTTATAAGTTTCTGGAAGGAACACATTGCAATAACTTCCATTGAAGGCACTCAGCCTGTAGCTCTCTCCCCCTCCTCTGAGATAGGATGTGGCCTAACCATCCTTACCCAGGACCTTTCTTAGCTGGCATAGAAGTACAGCACAGTGCATTCTTGTTGCAGGACTCCTGTTTATGATGCAATTTTCTCATGTTATAGATGTGCTCTGAATGATTTTGAAAAGAGGAAGCCCCATACTTGCTTAGCTCATGTTACTGGCAGAAATAATAAAAATCATTTCACCCTCTGGTGCCCATTCTATCTTCTATTAGGATCAGATGGTTACCTAGGTCAGTCTCTCATAGTCTTCTTGAATGCTACAAAAAGAGACCACCTAGTTCTGTGGGGCAGAGAGGCAGGTTGGAAAAGGCTCCCTAAAACCTCTTCTCCTTTTCCAGAACACAGGCCAATAAATTCTAAATTGCAATAAATGGGAAAAGGCATAAGCCAGTGGTGGGAACCCACATACTGCATATGGCCACTGAGATTCCACCTTTGGTCTGCAGACAGAAAACCTGTGGGTCACAGGTTACCCACCTGTGGCCCACTGAGACAAAGGAGAACCACCCAGGCCTCGTACTCACTGGTCTTGGATGCCCACTGTTGGCATAAGACGTCTGCAAAAAATGACACCTAGTGACTGACAGAAATTGCTGAAATATAAAGGACAGCTAATCTGAACCTTTGGATCTACATAGAGAATGGAATTATTTATTTTTTATTGTACTGCTAAGTGATTTATTATAATATGTGTCCTGCACTATTAATGTTATTAGGTACTCAGTTTGTAGGAGGGGCATTACCAGATTGTTACATACAAATAAATAGACAAAACATTCCTTCAAAGACAATATCAGTTTTGCCTAAATAAGGACTGCAAGAGAAAACTTTTTTATTTGGGAATGTGACTCTATGGAATCAAGCGCAGATGACATCTAGTGGCTTATAAGTGGACCGTTTTTTTTTTTTTTTTTAACTGATTAATGAAAATTTAAAATGTACTAAATGGAAGCAGTAAAAAACTCACCCGGTATGCAATATTATCATATTCATGAATTCTTAAGTGAGAGGGAAATCGACAAGACAGTAGAGTTGTACCAAATATTTGCATTGAATCTCAAATTTAGCTCTACATTTAAGGAGCTAATTGAATAAACTCAGGCTGTGATCTTCAAATTTAGGTTATAAGTCATTCTAACCTACCTCCCTATCACCTCCACTGCTGGGAGGCTCCAGTTAATTGAAATCAAATGCCTGTCAAATCTGCAGGATTTTGTTCACTTTCAAAGCCTACAAAATTCAGGATTCATTTTGTGGGCCTCTTTAAGAATGGAATAGTGCTGCATACAAGTCATGCTTATTGAGTGATGTCTAAGTAAATTAACCAAAAAAAGAGTAGTAGTGGTAAGACTATTGGTTAACACCTCACAGATTTCTCTGGCTGCCTTGCAACTGCTCTCTGAAACGTAGTTTGTGTAAGCCCAGACCTAAATAATTAGCCTTACTTCAATGTAGTAGTATTGATAAATTCAAAAAATATCAATCTTACCGCAGATAACAAATAGCTTTCTTTTGACTTTGTAAACTTAACAATGGGGAGTTATCTTCAAAATTGCAGGGAATTTAACTGTCTTAGGTCCAGCATGGTCTCAGCAAAATATTCACTTTTACTGCGGAGAAATAAGAACAGCTGAGATGAGCAGACATACCTTCTTACTAAAGAGCTGCAGTAATTGATTTCTTCTAGCTACTTTATAAATTTACTTCTTCTCCATCTTCCTATCTCTAATGAAAAATAGTATCATACACATTTCTATATTAAAAATAATCTCAGCCTCTCCTATGTAAAATATATCAAATGAAATATTTATTCCCAGGTTTCTTGGTTTGCATTTCTGTAAAAATGTTTTATTTTCAAAGGGCAAAGCATAAAAAACAGTGTTGAAAACATATCATTAAATTGGTTGACTGAAATTACAAAGGAATACCATTATTTGAATAACAAGGATTGATTTATATGTAGTAACATTTAATCAAATGATGAATTAGTCACACATTTTGGCCTGGTCCAAATTTTCAAATAAGTTTGATGTATACTTACAATATATATTGGCTTTTTGGCATTTTGAGATTGAAAATGAGAAAAAATAATTTTAAGGACCCAAATCTGCTTCTTATATTCATCTTAATTAGTAGCTTACCTACACAAGCATCATATACAAATGGCAGAAATGGCTCTAACATTGGTTTCAGCATTATGTCTATATTTGACTTTGTGTAGAACTGAAAATATAGTACAGTACATGATATAAATTGTGAATATTTTCACATCAGAAATAGTTACTATAAACAAAAAATAGGTTCCTATGGTATTGGGATTTCAACAGCTTGGGAGTGGATGGGATAATTGAAAACTGAATTTTACTAGAGCAGCAGCAAAAATAGAAGAAATAGTTAGGAATTTTTTACCAGTATAGTATCTAAATACCAGAACACAGAAAAAACAGAATAATCAAAGAGTAAGCAGTCAAAGCCTTTCTCTGATTGTACAGATAAATCCAGTAGTAATTATTGTTTTGTAACCAATATACATTAATTGCTGGAAAATTGGAACAGAACTTGTGGTATTTAGGGTTTCCTAAAGGAAATTATTTTGTGAAGGAAAAGAAAATGAATAGAAAATCAATGAAAATTTGGCATCATAATAGTTTACTATACATGGAAAATGTTATTGATGACTATTAGAAGAAATAGAGAATTACAGTGAACACTGTACAGGGTTTCAGAGGGGTAGCCAAGTTAGTCTGTAACAGGAAAAACTTAAACAACAAATGAGCTGGTAGCACTTTAAAGACTAACAAAACAAGTAGATGGTATCATGAGCTTTTGTGGACATGGCACACTTCTTCAGATGACTGGAGTGTTGGATGTTGGAGTGTTGAATGTTCTGGACTTTCAACACTCTGGTCATTTGAAGAAGTGGGTTGTGCCCACGAATGGTCATGATACCATCTACATATTTTGTTAGTCTTTAAAGTGCTACCAGACTATTTGTTGTTTTTTAAGTTTTTACTGTACAGGGTGAAATTCACTACTGGACAGGTAACCAGAACAAAGCTCTCAGAATAACACTTCAGTGATTTCTACGCCTTGATCTACTGACCTTGTGCTTTACAATGCTGGGTTACATCCATAGAGAACATGAGAATAATAAAGTATGATAGTTGTGTTTAAATACAAGTTTCAACATGTTCCAATGTATTGAAAAGTGTAAATTGATTCAGTGAATCTCTCCTTATAGTGAATTTGTTCTGGGGTAGGAAAGGTTTTGCTATATGAGTTCCAGTGTGCATGAACTTCCAATACCATTTTCTTTTAGATTCTTCTTCTGATGCTGCATCACATGAGCAGCTCTGCTTCTTTCAATATCTGACAGTTTTCACATCTAAAATTAATTCTTCTATGAAAGACAGCAACTTACAAAGGTTCTTGATGTCAGTTAATAGCCTGTAGGAAAACTTATTAAGTAATGAACTGCTTTGAAAATAGAAGTTCTCACACAAGGTAGATTATTATTCAACTAAATTATCTATTCTGGCAGCAAACAAAATATAAATCAAGTCTTGTAGTGTTAGTGACACATTGCGGAGAAGTATCAGGCAGGAATGCTACCTCAACAGAGAACCCATGTCTGCTCTTTCTGAAAGGACAGTGCTTTTTTGAAAGAGCTCCTTGCTTAAAGATATGCAGAAACCAAAGGTTGCATAGTGCCTAGTTAATGAAGAGAAAATGCAAGAGGTAAAACAATGTTTCTGCTTCTGCTGTCCAATGATTCTTTTTAAACCCAGGACACTGTCCTTCTCAATTGAAGGACATTTATTTGTTATAATTTTGCTAGTGTGCTAATCTAGAGGAAAGATATGTAAATTCAGAAAGGCTTCTAGAGAAATAAGTACATATATTTAGCTAGTATGGATAAATATAACACAAATCAAAGGTTGGAGTTTTGCTAAGCTAAGCAGATAAACCAGAGAGCTTGCCCTCAAAAGTGAGCTCCAAAGGCTTGGCTGAAAACTAGAGATTTCTTTAAGATCTCAAATGATGGGGGAAAGAGTACAGCTGGTTTTGGAACAGAGTGAGTGCTGTATTTAACAACATTCGAGAGGAAAACTAGCTCTTCCTATTGCTATCAGATCCCCGGCACTGGTTGGCTGACAGCCAGTTTCTCTCTCTAGTGGGAATATCTCAGTTGCTTACATTTATCGTCGCTAACCCCACACTTCACATATAGCTTATGTAAGATGGTGATTCTCAACCTTTTTGGGACCAGCTTTCAGCATTCTAAACCTGTGTCAGCAACATCTCATTCTGAGGGACCATTGCCAGTCCATGGACTGGTCATTGATAAACACTGATAAGAAGTCTTTCGGCCTCTTTCCATGGAGAATACTTCTGATACACGAACACACACACACTGGCTTATTTCATCCCTGTCTGAAGATGAGGAAGGAATGCTGCAATAAGCTCAAATGCTTAGCATTCTGGTGGTCAAGCATACTGACTCTCCGAACTGCTGGCTGTCATCTGGAGAAGTCTGAAAGACAGGTGCACTTGTTGGGACTCAGCACCACTCCTGCTGAAGCTCTGAGTCTCTGCAGGCATCTCCTGTGGGGCTGAAGCTCTGAGACCTTCTGCTACAGGGCAGAAGTCCCAAAGTCCCCCCGCTCCGTTCTGGTAGGTGAGAGTGAGCGAGTGGTGTGAGGTGCTCAGAGAGCTACACTTTAAGGGTGTGTCTAGAATACATGGCTCCGTTGACGGAGCCATGTAGATTAGTCAGGACAGCAAAGGGAAATGAAGCTGTGATTTAAATAATCACCACTTCATTTAAATCAAAATGGCTGCCACGCTGTGCCGATCAGCTGATTGTCGACACAGCGCGGCAGTCTAGATGGCGATCTGCCGACTCCAGAACCCTTCATCGGCAGATCCTTTGTGCCTCGTGACATGAGGCTTACAGGATCTGCAGACAAAGGGTTCTGGGGTCAGCAGATCCCCGTCTAGATTGTCATGCTGTGCCGACAATCAGCTGATTGGCACAGCGTAGCGGCCATTTTGATTTAAATGAAGTGGTGATTATTTAAATTGCAGCTTCATTTCCCTTTGCCATCCTACCTAATCTACATAGCTCCGTCGATGGAGCCATGTAGTTTAGACACACCCTAAGTGTAAAAGAGTCACATGCTACCCCTGCTATTGCACATTCTCATCTTCTGCATGTGGGGAGCGGTGACTTACGCTGGCAGGCCTCTTGAGCTTAGTCCCCCTTGTGGCCTACCTGCTGGGGTGCCTTTCGTACTCCATTTGGGCTTCTTTGCTGGCACTTTGGGAAGGATTCATAAAAATCACAAACCTTGTGGTGTATCCCCGGCCAGAAGAACCTCTGGGTCAACTATTGTAACATCCTTTCCCTGCCTAGGTATCCAGCCCAAGGGTTTGCATGGGCCAGTTTTAATACACCCCATCTGTATTTCTTTGGGACCAGCAACTGCTGAACCTCCCCCTGAGTCTGGGGGTCCCTGTCCAACTGGTATAGTTGATCTTCACATATCTCAAACTGGAATCTGCTGCCCTGTGTCCCCCCTGTCTCGGGTTCAGTCAGTTACTCTCAGTCCCACTGGTCTCACAGAAAGTCAGTGTCCCCCATTATTCCAGCCACCTGGCTTTGGTTTCACTCAGTATTCTGATCCCTGGGTCCTGGCACGGATAGCTTCCCGGGGTAATGGTGGGCTCCCCTTCTGGGTTTCTTTCGCTCCCTTGAGCAATCAATCCCCACCTTTTTACCCACCACCTAACCCTCTGTGGCTCTTGTTGACTCCATTCCCTGATTATTCTACAAAATCCCTGCCAATCCCGGCCCCAAATCATGCGATAGGCCAGTCTTGGGGTCAGCCCTACTTAACAAACCCCTTCTTCTTGGGTATTGGACAACCACACCTACATGGTCGGGTATGATTGAACCTCTCCATGGACACATTGCATTAGAATGGGAGCTCCCGCAGGTTTGGGGGATTCCACCAGTTCGTCCCGCATCAATGTCTGGCTGTACCCCGAATCGACTAGGGCGGTTACCAGGGTCCCTTCTACTACCAGGATGGTTAACACCTTAGCCGGGTCCCTTCCTCTGGCTCTATACCCCACCATCAGCACTTGCCTGTAATTACAGTCCATGTATGGACATTCATGTCAAAAGTGTCCCTCCTGTATACACTCATAACGTCGTTTATGGTTGGCTTCTCCTGGTTTTCCTGCCTTCTCTTCCTCTTCCTTGCTTGGCTAGGCATTCGTCCCCTACTCCCAGGGTTGTCCTAGTGATTGTCATCTCCTCCTCACTTCCCCAGGCTGGGGGGATGGGACATAACGCTTTGGATGCCTGGCTTCCCCCTGGGTCTTGGGACTGGGTGTTGCCTTGCTCCTCTCCCCCTCACTTCCGGACGTTCCACTGCCGAGCAGTCTTCTGTCAGTGACAAAGCTTCATTGAGGGAAATTTGGCGATGTTGTTGTATCCATCTCCGCCCCCCAGCAGGGAGGATTTGTAGAAATTATTAAAGACCATCATCTTTGCCACCTGAGTCCCTGTCGTCCTTTCAGGCTCAACTCACCACTAGCAGTAATTGCAGAGTTTCTGTGCCACGGCCCATGGCCTGGTCCTTGTTGAATATAATTGTTGGTGAAACCACTATCACTATGTTTCGGGTCTAACTCTCATCTAGTCCAAGATTGCCCCCTTAACCTTATGACAGTTCAGGGCTTCTCTGGGTTTTAAACTGTAGCATGCCACCTGTGCAGGTCTCTTCAAATATGGTGCTAATATCATTGCCCAATGTTCTTCAGACCATCTGGCAGCTGTCACAACCCTTTCAAAGCTCTCTAGGAAGGCTTTGGGGTCATTGCCAGGTCCCATCTTGCTGAGGTGGAAGGGCAGCTGTGGCATCACTCCCATGTTGCCCTCTCCTGGGGGGGTCAGTACCCAGTGTCACCTTCCCCAGTGTAACTGGTGCCATTGGTACTATTGAGCCCACTGCTGGTTGGTGAGCTCTCATAGCAGTTGCTGTTGCCACTCCTGCTTCTGAGTCACTTGCAGCTGCTGCTGGGAAGCTAACTGTTTTGACAATTGATTTTGTTGTTGCTGAAATTGGATTGCCTGCTGTCGCTGGTTCTCCAGCAGCCACTCAAACCCTTCTCCGGGCCCATGGCTTTTTGCACCCTTAACCTCCTTTTCTTTAAATCTCTGATAATGCCTTTTTTTTTCTGGATCGTCCTCCAACCCCTTATCTCAAGAGTGGGATCGGGTTATGCCCACATTCTCCACCTCGTTGTCGAGGGGTGACCTACTCTGGGAGGCCCCTCAACAGAGCTGTATTACCCAATAGGCAGACTAAGCACGTGCTTAGGGCACCAGCAAAGCAGGGGCACACACAAAAAAAGAGATTTTACAGTATAGTATTGTTTTTATTTTGAATTACATGGGGGGAAGGGCACCATAATCTTTTCAGTGATTAGGGCCTCTAAAGGTCTTAATCTGGCCCTGCCCCTTGAGCTTAGTTCCCTTTGCAGCCTACCTACCAGAGTCCCCCAATGCATGCCCCCCTGAGGAGTGTAATACGGCCCCACAGCCAAAGTCCCCATCCGGGACTTCTATAGTCTGATTCCACTTGGAGCGTGCCCAGAAGGGGAGTGGGTAAGGGGCCATTTCAGCCAGCTGGGCTCAGCACACTGTCTGCTCTTCAGTTCAGGGTTGTTCTGCCCCATCACATATGGTTCAACAAAGGAAAGAGAGACACAGTACTTCACTCTCCTTCTGGGTCATGGCAGCCAGCAATTCTGAGTAAACTGTAGCCAAGAGAGGAGAGTGACATGCAAATTGTGTGAAGCAGATCGTTTCAAATAAGGAGTACTGGGAAGTGAGACGAGAATATAAGCTGGAGAGAGGGACAGTGGTTTAAAGTGGGGACAGAGGCGCATGCACAGTACAAGCTGAGTACCCAAAATGGTGGAGGTTATGGTGAGCTGGGAAAAATGGAGGGAAATGCCAATGTTGTAGTAAAGAAGTGGGAGAAAGTAAAGATAAAAACAGAGAAGGTAAAATTAAGGAGAGAATTGTAGGATCAGAATTCAAGCTGGGTGAATTTTTTAAACTTAAACTTTCTTTTACCAAAAACATAATTTGGGTCAATCAAAACATTTTGCAAACTCATATTGAATTCACTTAATTATTTTTGTTTAAAGGGGTTGACAAAAGTTCCGAAAATTTTGTTTGACCTGAAAACATTTCTAATTTGATTACTAAACCAAAAAGCAGTTATTGATAAGCCATAATCAGAATCATATTTGGGGATAGTTAAAAAAAGATTATAATGAAAGCAAATGAGCTTGAAGGATGCTTTAGCAGTGGAAAGGCCAGTAATAGCTCTTAAAAAGGAACTTAAAGACTGAAAACAGCAAGTGGTATAAGGGAAGATTTAAAAAGAGGAGGAAAACTCTGGAGTCATATGGTGTGATTCTGAGATCTATAGAGTTCCTTCAATTTGCATTAAACTCATTGGTGGGTTTTGGGATTTGGCACTAATTCAAGACTATAAGGGCTTGTCTACACTATCTGGAAGATTGATGCTACTGCAGTCATTCTTCCACGGTTAAAATTAGTGGGTCTAGTGAAGACCTTCTAATTTGAACTAAGAGGGTGCTCCCATCAGAGCCAGCAGTCCTGGACCTCACAAGGAGTATGAGAAGTTGATGGAGATGTGTGCACCTCTCGACCTCCTGCCGTGTGAATGGTTCAAGATAAGTGGACTCCAGCTAAGTAATTAATGTAGCTGGAGCTGTGTATCTTAAGTCGACTTACCCCTTTAGTGTAGACCAGGCCTAAATGATAATGTGCATTTTAAATGCTTTATTCAATCTTCTGAATCTGATTTTTTTCAAATTTAATATTTCTTAGGCTATTGGTAGGTTTAAAATCGAAATACAAAATCTCTACCCTTAGTTCTAATAAATAATCTTCTCCCATCCCATGAACTTTCCCAACCTTTCTGCAGGTGATGGGTTGGGCATTTCCTCTCTTGACTCAAGCTCCTCTACTTGTTAAATAGCCATCTGCATTCAACTTCTCAGAAGCTGACAGAGATATCTGTCAGATGTTGAGGAATCTGAGCTTCAGATTCTGTTTCATTTGCCAATTTGTTCAATTGGATTGCTTTCTCCCCTCCCCCCGGCCATTATTTACTCTGTACTTTGGTGTTTCCAAAAGATCCATAGTTCTTTCCCAATAAGAGACTTTTGCTGTTGACTAGTAAATATGAAATTAAATATTTGTGGTACTTGTTCCTGGATTAATTTAAAGTCAGTAAGCCACCATCTAATCAATGCTATTCACAATGAGTTACATACATGGAAATCAATTTTCCATTTTCCTTAAAAATTGAAGAACATACTCGTTACTCCTAATGAACTCCTTCTCTACTCATAATGTCAGAATTATCCATGGCTATTCGTTCTGTGGCAGACTTTTAGTTGAAATGATAACTTTATTGAATCATATTCCATAGAGTAGACTTTTCTCTTCCTAAAGTAGAAAATCAAGTGTAACTTTCTTGAGGACTTCAAGAAGAAATACACTATGATTGACAGCTAATTGTTGTTTTTAATAGCTTGAAGCATTTAATAAAAGTGAGGCATGTACAATGCAATTAGAAAAGATTGATTGCTATACTAAGAATAATTTTGTCTCACTGCGGTCTCCTAGTTCACTAGAATAATCTGGAATTCATAGTCAATGGAAAGAAAATTAATGGTCTAATAAAAAAACAATTATTTTGCTCCTGCTAGGGATAGCCGCCTTACGATGCCATTCATTGTATGTCTACAATTGATTAGAACATGGAACAAGCTGGCAGACACACTTTAAATTTGCTATATTTATATTGGAACTAATTGTTTAAAAAGTACTTTCAAATATTTACTGTAGGCGTGTGACAGAATGGTGGTTGTGCTCTAGTGCATTGAATATCGGACTGAGTATAGGACTGAGAACTTGAAGACATAGGTTGTAGTCCCATTTCTGTAATTAGCTTAGTGTGAACTTAGTGATATCATTTCACCTCTCTACCTAGTTCTCCATCTGTGAATAGAAATAATGCTAACACATTATTTTGCATCACTAAGATCTAAGGGAAAAACCTGAGCTATATAAGTGCTCAGTATAAACATTAGTCCATACTTCATTTGTCAGCTCCTATGGATCTCTGCTTTTGTAATGTAGGGTTCTACAGTGTCTCTGCAGAGCCACAAAAACAATTTCTCCCTTGAAACACCTGCCATTTAGCTTAGCTTTACTTTGTCTCAGCATCAGTAGGTACTCAATGCTTTTGGGAAAAAAAATGGTCAATCCCAAATCAGAGATGGGAGAAACTTCTTCCTGATTTTAAATATGGCCAAAAAGACAAAACCTACTAGACAGATAGTTGGTAAAGAATTCTCCCTAATAACTCAGAGCCCTTTCCATCTAGGTCCCATCTCCAGCTGTTGGGTAGCTTTGCCACTAGCAATCACCAGTGGGCTACATGCCACCATAGGAAGTTCCATCATACCATCCCCTCCATAAATTTATCAAGATCAGGTCTTAATTTAGTACAGAAAATATCTCTAGTCATGCTTTGTGCCAGGTAATTTTTGGTTAGAGGATGTTAACATAACTTTTCTTTTATGGTATGTCTACACATCAAAGTTATTTTGAAATAACAGGTGTCTACACAAGCCAACCACTATTTCAAAATTAAATTGAAATAGTGGAGGGCTTATTTTGAAATTGGTAAACCTCATTCCACAAGGAATAACACCAATTTTGAAATTGCTATTTCGAAATAAGTGCTGTATAGACACTTATTTCGAAATAGGAGGCCTCAAGCCTTCCCAGGGTGCCCTGGTGGCCACTCTGGCCTCCACCAAGAATACTCCTTTTTCTTCCCCCCTCCTTGGAGCCCTTAAAGGGGTAGACTCTGGCCACAGTGCCTGTGCCAGCTCCAAGCCTGCCAGCCCAGAGCCAGCAGTCACTGCCCATGACCCAGTGGCCCCAAAACATGAGCCAGCAAGCCACTGGCAGCCAGCCCTCCACCGCTCCCCAGGAGCAGTCTGCCAGCTCCCAGGAGCCTGCTAGGGCCTGGAGAAGGCGGGCGCCTTCCTGGCCCAAGGTGGGGATCATGGACCTGATTCAGGTTTGGGGAGCTGCCCCCAATGTCCATGATCTCCGCACTAGATGGAGGAACATGGCCATATATGGCAAAATAACTGCCAGCCTGACCACCAATGGCCACATGCGAATGCAGGAATAGCTTTGCATGAAAATCAAATTGGTCTGACGAGATCCCGAACTTTGAGCTTCCCCTCCCCTTTCTTCCCCTTGCTTCCCCCTCCCAGCTCCCTCCTCCCAGATTTCCCCCTCCCCTCTCCCACACTCCCTTCTCCTCTCTCTTGCCTCCTTTCCCCAGTCTCATCAGAATTTCATTCCCCCCGCAATTTTTTTAAATAAAGAGAGTTTGTGTTCATGAAAATACATGTATTTTATTTGACATCAGGAAGGGGGTTAGGGGGATAACTGGAAGGACAGGAGGGAGGAATGAGGCACAGTCCCCCAGTGGGGCAGACCAGGAAGGCTCTTAGTGCTCCTCAGGGTTGAAGCTCTCCCGCAGGGCTTCCTGGATACTGACAGCCCCCCGATGGACCTTCCAGATAGCAGCCTGCAGAAAGTGCAGCCAGGCTCACAGCAACACGTCCACGAGCAGCACCAGATTGCCCATGGAGAGCTCTGGCTCCATGTTGAAGACTGCTGTGGTGTCCCGAGTGAGGGCAATCAGAGCATGCAGAGACAAAATGCTTTGCTGTCTCTCATTGAGGTAGGCAAGCAAGCAGGGAAAGCTGAAAACTGGCTGTCCGGGGGGGGGGGGGAAGTGGGGGAGTCCCTTTAAGCACAGGCCTCAGATAGCCTCAGGCAGCAGCCACACAAATTAACTACTTACCTGATACTCTGCCAGACCTGGTTCCGGCCATCCTTAAATGTGATTCAGCATCCACTCAGTGTGGATGCACTATTTTGAAATAGCCAAATGCTATTTTGAAATGCATTTTGTGTGTAGATGCATTATTTTGAAACATCTTATTTCAAAATAACTATTTTGAAATTAGATATTTTGAAATAACACTGTAGTGTAGACGTATCCTTAGTAACTTATGAGCCCTCTAAGTATGGAAGGGGAGTATTTGAAGAATGGAAATGTTCTGCCGTTTGTGAAATAATATTTGTGTCTCTACAAGAGATCTAGACAATTCCTTTATAGAATTGAAAGGGGTGGAGAAGGTACTGGGGGAGGTTTTGTGAAGTACTCACCCACTTCTCTGGAGATAACTCAAATCACTATCAAAAACTGAAGGGGAAAAAATCACACATTAATAATGCAGAAGCCTAAAGAACACTTAAAAGACAAAACATGGTAGCTGCAATGGGGAATAACTGTAAAAACATTTCTTCCAAGGGACTGGAGGTAGAACAAGAGCCAATGGCGAGGGCAAGAGAATTCATCGGTAGCTTTTTATTTAAAATACTGTAAAATTGAAGTACAGTAAAAATAAAACTGGTGGCTCAGAAGATGAAAGTTTTAATCAAGGAGGGTATGTCTACATTACAGCACTAATTTGAACTAAATTAATTTGAATTAGTTAATTCGAACTAAGCTAATTCAAATTAGTGCATCTAGACCTAAAAACTAGTTCGAATTAGCGTTTTGCTAATTCGAACTAGCATGTCCACATTGAGTGGACCCTGAACCGAGGTTAAGGCTGGCCGGAAGCAGTGCTGGCAGGGCATCAGATTAGGACTTAGAGCGTGGAGCTGCTGTCTCAGGCTAGCTGAGGGCAGTGCTTAAAGGGACCCAACCCCCACCTTGGACAGACAGTTCTCAGGGGTTCCCTGCTTGCAAAGCAGTCCTGGCTTGGAGTGCCCTGAATGCCCACACTCGGCACATCACAGCATTCGGCCATCAGCCTGGCTGCACTTGCCGCAAGCTGCCATCTGGGGGGCGGAGGGTCAATCGCGGGGCTGCAGGAGAGCTTCCACCCTGAGGAGCCTGCAGAGCCACCCCAGTCCTCCCCATCGGGGGCTCATACCCCATTCCTCCCTCACCTCCTTCCACTTACCCCTACCTGGCCCCCCTTCCTGATGCACAAAATAAAGGACACGTGTGTTCAAAAATAGAAACTCTCTTTATTGAACAAAACTGGGGGAGACTGGGAAAAGGAGGTGGGAGAGGGGAAGAGAGAGGGTGGGAGAGGGGAGGGCAACTAAAATGATCAGGGGTTTGGAACAGGTCCCATATGAAGAGAGGCTAAAGAGACTGGGACTTCTCAGCTTAGAAAAGAAGAGACTGAGGGGGGATATGATAGAGATCTATAAAAGCATGAGTGGTGTGGAGAGGGTGCATAAAGAAAAGTTCTTCATTAGTTCTCATAATAGAAGGACTAGAGGTCACCAAATGAAATGAATGGGTAGCAGGCTTCAAACTAATAACAGAAAGTTCTTCTTCACAAAGCAAATAGTCAACCTGTGGAACTCCTTGCTGCAGGAGGCTTTGAAGGCTAGAACTTTAACAGAGTTTAAAGAGAAGTTAGATAAATTCATGGAGGTCGGGTCCATGGAGTGGTATTAGCCGGGGATAGAAATGGTGTCCCTGGCCTCTGTTTGTGGAATGCTGGAGATGGTTGGCACGAGACAAATGGCTTGATCATTGTCTTCGGTCCATCCCCTCTGGGGTACCTGGTGTTGGCTACTGGACTAGATGGACCTTTGGTCTGACCCAGTATGGCCATTCTAAGCTCAGGGCTCAGGGTCATGGGTCTCACTGGACCGCCTTGATTTTCATGCAAACCTGCTCCTGGGTGCCCAGGCTGGCAGCTATCCTGCCCCAAATGGCCACTTTCCTGTGCCTAGTGCAGAGGTCATGGATGAGGTCCACGATCTCCACACTAGACCAGGCAGGTGCCCGCCTCTTGCGGCCCCGGGCAGGCTCCTTGGAGCCGCCAGCCTGGTCCCTGGAAGAGGCGGAGGGCTGGGTGGCAGCAGGTGGCTGGTTCATGCCATGCCAGGTGCAGGGTCTGCTGGCTGGGTGCTGGCAGGCTTGCACCTGGCATGGGTACTGTAGCCAGTCCGTGACACTTTAAGGGCTCCTGGGCCGGGAGGGGGACATACGAGTTTCCCTGGTGTTGGCCAGAGTGGCCACCAGGAAAAGCTGGGGAGGGCTAGTCTCCCACTAGTTCGAATTAAGTGGCTACACAGCCCTTAATGCGAACTGCTTAATTCGAACTAGGTGTTAGTCCTCGTAGAATGAGGTTTACCTAGTTTGAATTAAGCGCTCCGCTAGTTTGAATTAAGTTCGAACTAGCGGTTTGTATGTGTAGCGCCTATCAAAGTTAATTTGAACTAACAGCTGTTAGTTCGAATTAACTTTGTAGTGTAGATGTACCCGGGGACTTGCAATGTGCTTGTATGAACCCATGTTAACATGAGTCATATAATGTTAAGGGTTTTGAGGTTTAATAAAAAAATAAAGTCATAACTTGATACACTATGTAAAAAAGGTAGGAAGCAATGATTTTCCACCTTCTATGAAGACTGAAGTACCCAATATCCTCCCCCATTGTATCCTAAATAACCTGAGTTCAGCACACCAACTGTCTTACAATGCTGACTGACTAGGCAACAACCCCTTCTAAACAATTTGTAAAAATAAAGAAATAGCATGTGGGCTGATGGTAATTAAGTGCCTTAGGAAAAGTTTGTCCTTGGCATGAAATATTGCTTTAGACTCATCAACTGATCTTTTGTATGTTATGTGCAACAGTAGTGTTGTGGGTGGGCACAGCACCTTTCAAACACCCCTACTTTGTATCCAGGGTACTGCTACAGGATATTATTTCTGTATCCAGAATCCTGCTGGTTTGATTGATTACATAATTAGTTTCTGAGTTTAGGCAGAGACTGTATCTCTTGGAAATCAAAACTGGAGAAAATAGTTTAATATGTGTGAGGGACTGTTTTGTCTGAATTTAAGCAAAGACTTTCACTCCTGAACACTTTCCACAATACGAAATGTAAATCATGGTTAATGTGTCACTTTTATAGGCCAGTATATATATCAAGATTAGAGCTGTCTGAATTATTTCTTTACAAAGAAACTATTTTATGAATGTCACCTTTTATGTTTGCATGTCACATACAAAATAATGCTGATTTCATATTACTTATTTGTAAATATTAACCTCACCGTTTGGAGAAAACAATTTTCAGTATATGAATTATTTCCTTCAACTAATCACTGTGTATTTATTTATAATGTGTTACATCACAGGTTGATGTTTCTACCCCCTCATTGGATGACTGAATCTTTTAAATCTGGAGAATGACAAATAGCAAATACTGTTTGTTCATGCACAAATATGGGTGTTCACATGTGACTAAAAGTACTGATATGAAGAATAGCCATTTTTCCAATTTTCAAGTTTCATCACAACCTGCTAAAATTGAGTGGCTTACAGCAGGAGTAGGACGCTTTCATGTTCCTCCCATATTTAGTGCCACTTTCTTCTGAAAGTAAACAGGAAATTTACTGTGTATGTTACAGGATCTTGACATTGCACTGGCATCTACTGTGGATTCATCTACTATTACTACACAGTATGCAGAATGTGATCGCTGTTCATCCTCTTACTCATAAGCCAGGATATGGGGAAATGTCTGAATTACATAGACCTTCCAGTCTAGGGTTGAGCTTTTTCAGGAAAAGCTTATTACACTATCCATGAAACAGCACTTCAGTTTGAGTTTGAAGAGGTATCTATGAGGTGGCACCATCTGTTGTTAGTTGTATCATTTTGTAATTTACTACTTTCTGGCTGCTTCATTTTATGTGCTTCTGTCATTCCATAAAAGTAGTTTTAAAAAAAGAAACATATTGTAAATTTGGACATAAATTGTTGGGGGTGGATAGTAATCTGCAAAACAAACTTCAGTGAGACTGCAAAGTTACATTCTTTGCTATTTGGAAAGTTAATGAGTAAGCAGAATGTGTGATGACACACAGGCCCAGACCTAGGGGCTATCAATGTCAGTACGATTCAGTATAGTGCTCTGTGCATAAAAGCACACGTTTAAGTCCCAATGAGAGCTTGAGCCTAATTCCAAAATATGAACACCAATCAAAACCTTAAATTTAAGCTTAAGAAGTTCCTGATACTACAGCTTTTTTCCTGAAAGAGCTAGAAAGATCTTACCCTGAGTCTAATTATTTTGCCTTTTTATAACATCTTTGATCTGAGTAGCCACACTTTCTTTCCTGCCTGTTAGCCTCAAAATGAAGGAGGGTAATTCTGATCCCCACAGGATGGAGTGAGGCCAAAGTATTTTGAACATTAACAGTATCCAAGGGTACATCTACACAGCAATATTATTGCAAAATAACTAGCGTTATTCCGAAATAACTTAGTCTGCACCTACACAGCTGGCAGTTATTTTGAAATAATGTTGAAATACTATGAAACTGGAGGACTTCTTATTCTGAATCCTGTAACCCTCATTGTACAAGAAGTAAGGGAAATTGGAAGAAGAGTGCTTTGTTTCGAACTAAGTGCTGTATAGATACTCCCAATTTCAAAATATGCTATTTTCAAATAAGCTGTGCAATTGACGTAACTCAATTTGTGTAGCTTTTTTCGAGTTAAGCCCTGCTGTGTAGATTCACCCCCTTGTGACATAACAGCTCCTCGGGGACTGTTACAAGCAGCAATGAAGTATAAGCATCAAGTTAGTTGCCACTCCAAGTTCTTCTCCCATGACTAGGGCAACTCAAGCCAGCTTTGTCCCCCCTTTCCCTGGCCCTGTGCTGAGCATTGCTCAGGTGAAGAATGGGACTGGAGAATGAGAGACTGAAGGAGTCAGTTGAGTTTTGTTTGATTTAACTTGCCCATTTTTAAAAAGCAAAGCTTTCCTAACAGATCAGTCTTGTAGATACATTATTATACTACTGAACTGCTGCTTCTTTTTTTATTATTATTATTTTGAAAGGGAAAATAAGACTTTTATTCCTGTAACCTTTGGGTACTATTAACTCCACCCCACCCCATCACTGGAATCTGCTGTCCCATATATGCATATATAAACGTTGTTACTACATATGTATGTTTTTATTGTAATAATTTTATATTTTCTCTCTACTTCTGCATCCCTTGCCATTTCTTTTCTCAACTACCTTAATTTGAATAACTCCATTGAAAAGGACTTCTAACATGCAAAGCAGCATGGTGCCCTATTCTAGATTGCATATTTAATCAAAAAAGTATTCTTGAAACAGATAATGCATATTTGACTTCTCATTCCAATATGATTAGTTTGGATATAGATTGTAATAAGCAGGCTTGATAGCCACCGTAATACCTAAGGAGCTTTATGGTTAATAGCTCTTTGCCTCCCACATTCATGGTCATGTGTTAGACTTACAAAACAAAAGCAGTAATAAAACTATGTTTTTCACACCTAAATGATCAGTGATCTTGGAAGTAGTGTATTTCCTTTAATAAATCCATATTCCTATAGAAATCTTTCTCTTTTAGGATCTCACACTTGCATAAATCATTGAAAATAAATTGACTGAAGTTAACAAGCAAGGAGATACAGACTTTTAAAAAATATTTTCAATATAGACAAAAATTATCAATTAATCATCCTTGCTTGTGCATTACTAAATATTTTGAAAGAGCTGTCCAAACTCTCATTGAATAATTTGGCCCACCCCAAATTGCAGATTGAGAAAACATCTCACAAGATGATATAAAGGAAACTGGACAATTAGGAGCTGAGTTGAAGAAAACAAAAAGTAGGAATAAATAGTCAATTATGAGTATGAAAAGATATTAATGGAAAGCTGTTACTAGCCGTATGTTGCTCAATACATTCAACAATCTAGAAGAAGATGAGCAGTAGAACACAGCAGAGGTGAGGGCCTGGGTTTTGTCCAACCTTGACATTCACTGAATTGGGGCTACGGAACAATGGAACATAGTGCATGATTCTGCTACCCCCAAACCTCCTAGCAGATGCACATTCCTCATTTTTTGTATACCTTTGGAGAAGAGACTCAGTCCTGTAAATGAAAATAGAGGAGCCCTAATCCAGGCAACCTGCAATCTCATAGTGATGAAAAATCCCCCCTTTTGGACCTTAGGAGGTTGCACGAGGCTGTCACTCCACAGCATAATGAGCTGTCTGAACTAATCTATGTGATCACTATTTCTTCAAGTCCCTCCTCAAACCCACCTCTGCCACAATGTGCCTAAGAAAGCAGCTAGTTAATAATGATTGTAGAGGAAATGGATAGTTTAAATTGTATATTTTAAATGGAAAATGTAAATGTATATACTTTATTGTATATCTCTTCGCCCCACCCTTTGTATGGCACTTGTTTAAATTATAAACTCTAAAATTAGCATGACTGACTGCTTCACAAAGGGGATACATACTGGGGATTAAAAAGCCTGGTCAGGGCTCTGCCCCAGAATATGTGCTGTATATCACGTGTCAGCTGGATGTGCACTGAGCTCCTTTAAAAACAGGAATAACGAGTCTCTGAACACATTATTCAGCCATTCTAAATCACGTTTTCCTGTGCTAGCAGAATGGGTTTTAATACTGCATAGCCACTGCCAGGCCACGTACATGATAGCACAATCCTAGCACGGAGGGGGAGGATTAATCCCCAAGTATCTGGAGTCACTGATTTCTCATGAAAAAGTAAAATACATACTGTATACTGAACTGTGCATGTATGAGATTCACGTTTCTACTTGACACAATCATAGAGATTCCCATGTGTAACTTTGTGCCATGCTTGGTAAGATTCTCTGCAGAACTTTCCAAAACCCACCTCTTCTCCTAGTACAATGTGTGGCTAGTTTCCAAGAAGAAGCATGTCTTCTGTAGTGTAAAGGTTTTGGCTGGACAAGTCTGTAGCTCCTTGGTGATATCAGGAATCAGGGTTTGCAGCAGAGCTGGCTCTGGGCAGCCTACTTAGGGCAGTAGATCTGTAGTAGGCCGCCTAGCTGCTTACTTTGATTGATTGGTTGGAAGAGTCAGCAGAGCAGCTCGTAAGTCCAACAGCAGAAAGTTCAAATGGCAGCTCAAAGCATTTACCCATAGCTACAGTAGATTCTGCTCTTGCTTATTCCAGCCTTGGTCTTGGTCCTGTTTCTGCCATGGCCTCGGCCTTGCTCCTGCCTTGTTTCACCCCCAGAAATCCTGGTTCTGACCTTCAGCTCTGGTTCCTGACATCTGATTTTGGCTCTACCCTGGGCTCTGGCATCTGGCCTTTAACTTCAGTTCTCTGAGTCCTAGACTCTGATTCCTGACTCCTGCTCTAACCACTAGCCCTGACTCCTATACTAACCACCCACATCCCAGTCACTGACAGATACTTTCTCCAACTGTCTTTGGGTACCAGCTTCTCAAGGATGATAAATGAATTTTCTTTATTGATGTCCTGTAGACTAAAAGGTGATTCACAGAAAATGTGCATTTCCATACTAGAAAGGATTTGGTTCAGTGTGTTTGGTCCTGAGGGAACAGTAGCCACTAGCCATTTTGATATTTGGTCTGAGGTAACATCCATTAGAGTAATTCCATCACTTTTAACAGGAGTTGGATTGGGCTTACAAAGCATGATCCAATGCCATTAAAACTAGTGGAAAATCTCCTGATGAATCTAATTAATATTGGAACAAGCCCATTATTAAAAATATAAGTCTTAGCATCTGGATATGGAGCTAGCATTTTACCTCTTTGGTTTTTCAGGATTTGTTTAGCAAATCAAGGAGAGACAAAATCTGTTTCCCATGCTTTGGCATTGCTCAGTCAGGGGCATTATATTAGCATGTGCAGTTGCTAAATAATATGTGAACATGACATTTCTGATGTTTATAGGTCTAATCCCTCTACTTGGTTATAAATCAACATTTTTATATCCACCATTTCTAAGGAAAAGGATTTGTCAAATCTCTAGTTTAAATATATATGGGAATAAAAATAGCATCTGTTGTTATGCTAGCTAGAATAAAAAGTATAAAGGGAATCAATCTTCATGCTACAGGCCATAAGCTGATCACTTGCTGGAATCAGAAACAAATCTTCTTTTATGGTATAGTATTCCAAAATTAGGTGCAATGTGAGTTTATCTGATACTTTTCTCGAGTATATTATATTTACTGCCGCTGAAAATAAATTATTATAGTATGGCAGACTCTGGAGCCCATGTCTACATTACACACTTTGGTTGATGCAAGTTACATCCTCATCTATCTGCTTCAGTTAGTATATCATTCGTGTGTGCATACTTTGTTGCTTGAATCACTGCCTGGCATATTTACCAGGAATGCTTGTGGAAATCTGAAGCATCGGTAGGTATCCCAGCATGACACATGCAACTATCTGGTATAATGCCTTCTGGGAAGTTTTTGCAATGTGTTGTGGGGGGAAGATGAGTCACACGCAGAACTCTGGGAACTAGGGGTCATGTTTCCATCATGCAACTTTCTTCATCCTACAATGTCAGACCTATTTTTGTACCTGTTTTTAAGATCCTGCAAACCCATGCAGCATTGTTCTGGGTCACCATCTCTGACAGAATCAAGGAATCCATACAGCTCTGAACTGTTCCACATAGGAGTAGTAGTCAGGATTCACTGGTATGGCATCCTGACAGGTCTCCTGATCCATCTATGATGAACACTGTTTGGCTGCATATGTGTGCTCCTCTGTGTGTCATGCTGACTTGCACAAATAGCCACCACAGCAGACTCCAAGAGAGCCCCCAAAGACCACAAGATCAGATAAAGATTAAAGGCACCCGGCCAGGTGTATTGTCAAGTGAAGTATAATAATAGTTGTCAGTAGTCTCTACTGACCCATTACACATATGTACCTCCTGATAATGGACTTGCCTCAGTCAGTGACACGAGAATCTATCACTGTCCCCTAGGTTGGACAAAGACAACTCTTTGGAGTAAATTTTACACACAAGTACAAACAAGTTACACATGATGTATCAGGTTGCCAACCTCTCATGTTACCTAGATCCACCTATTGCCTCATACATGGGAGGTCAACCACTGTCTAGCATGCTGTTAATTTAGACCCTGTCCTGAACCTGGCTCAGTATGTTCCTGTTATGTGTGAGGTACGTGTTAGTTCCCAGATGTTTCTTCATGAGCTGTTCTGTTACGACCCCTCTGGAATGTGTGCCTGTGCCTACTGCCACTTGGGTATGAGTATTTCACCATGGAGAAATGCAATCTACGAGAAGCATGGATGGAGTATGTGGAGATGCAGTTGTCATTACTATTCTCCAGAGTAGCGCTTTAACCCATTCTGCCATATAGATTGGTTTTGGGTGTAGGGAGCTGCCAACATGGAGCTTTCCAGGGATTGCAAGTGATGGCAAGTCTTTCATTGTTGGACCTATGGGGCAAGTAGAGTTTGCATTATTTGTGTTCGCTGCCTGAAAAGCCCTGTTATGTCCTGGACCATCTTTGTATCCATCTCCCTTTCATGATGAGATTCTTGGATCTTTTTCCATTTTTCCATTTTCTCCTGTCCTATCCATCCCTTCCTATGCCTTTATAATGTTGGCCTGCCATGCCATTGATTTGTGGTCCAATACAGCACTGCCTTGCAAGACCTTTCTGAAAATATATGCAGAGTATATCCCCAGCCTCTAAACAAGGGGATTTGAAAACCCTGTACAATACAACTCGAGTCTTGAGTGGAAGGAAGACAAACCCAAACAGACCGCTCAAAAACAAAGATGGTCAGCTACTTACCTCTGAATAAGCAACTAGCCAGATTGAAAAAGCATTTTGAAGAAGTGTTAAAACAGACCACCAACAACAAATCCACTACAGCTAGAAGTAGGAGAACTCCTAGACATCAACACTGGGGCAATTACAAAAGAGGAAGTCTGCAAGGCAATAAGGAACCTAAAGAACGGCAAGGCAGCAGGATCTGATAATATTCCACCTGACTTACTAAAAGAAGGAGGAGCTGCTATAGTTTGCTAAATCTGATAGGGTACATCTCCTCGTGGAAAGAGGAGTAACGGTAGTTCGAATTAGGATCTTTAATGAGAACTACCTACTCTGTGCCACGTGTAGCCGTGGGCACCGAGTTCAGACTAAGGGGGATTTAAAAATGGCGGCGCCTGGGAACATGCAAATGAAGCCTGGGATATTTAAATCCCGGGTTTCATTTGCAAATCTGCTTGCCCTAATTACCCTATCTAGCTCGAACTAACAAGCTAGTGTAGACGTACCCATATGGACAACAGAAGAGATTCCGAAAGATTGGAGAAAAGGGCTGCTAGTGAAATTCCCTAAATCCGGTGATCTGTCACTGTGTACAAAGTGGAGGGAGATTACTATTCTGTCCATCTCAAGCAAAGTATTAGCCAGAGTCATCCTGGAATGAATGAAAGATGCCATAAATCACAAACTATGAGAAAAACAGGCAGGTTGTAGGAGACGATGATCTTGCACAGACCAGATAGTAACACTTCGGGTCATTGTAGAACAATGCATTGAATGGCAAGCACCACTCTATATCAACTTCATAGACTTTATGAAAGCTTTTGATAGTTTGGACAGGCAGTTCATCTGGACCATCATTCAACATTACAGAGTTCCAGGCAAACTGATTACTATCATCAAGAAACTGTATGAAGAATACTCTTGCCAGGTCATCCATGATGGAAAATTGTCAGAAAAATTCCAGGTCACAACAGGTGTATGCCAAGGCTGCCTTCTTTCTCCATTACTCTTCTTGATGGTCCTAGACTGGGTCACAAAAAAGGAAATGCTGACTCAGGAAGGGGACTCAAACTAGGAAGCTTGAAGATCTAGAGTTTGCAGACAACTTAGCCCTGCTTGCAGACAAATTAGAGCATATGCAAGAGAAGACAGATGCCCTACAGGAAAAAGCTGAGTGAGTGGGCCTCAAGATTAGTCAAGAAAAGACCAAGTTGATGTGCAGGGACGTTGTTAAGGGCCCAAAAGCAAACAATTCCGCTGTGTAGGAAAGATAGAAAATATGGCAAAAGACCAGCTTGGCTTAACAAGGAGACCTTGCATGATCTCAAAATAAAAAAGGAGTCCTATAAAAAATGGAAACTAGGACAACTAACAAAGGATGAATATAGGCAAGCAACACGGGAATGCAGGGGCAAGATTAGAAAGGCAAAGGCACAAAATGAGATCAAACTAGCTACAGGCATAAAGGGAAACAAGAAGACCTTTTATAAATACATTAAAAGCAAGAGGAAGACCAAGGACAGGGTAGGCCCACTGCTTAGTGAGGAGGGAGAAGCAGTAACAGGAAACTTGGAAATGGCAGATATGCTCAATGACTTCTTTGTTTCGGTCTTCACCGAGAAGTCTGGAGGTCTGCCTAATGTAGTGAATACAAGCAGAGAGAGGGTAAGTTTAGAAGATATGATACACAAAGAACAAATTAAAAATCACTTAGGAAAGTTAGATGTCAGCAAGTCACCAGGTCCTGATGAAATGCATCCCAGGATACTCAAGGAGCTGATAGAGGAGGTATCTGAGCCTTTAGCTATGATCTTTGAAAAATCATGGCAGACAGGGGAGATTCCAGAAGACTGGAAAAGGGCAAATATTGTGCCCATCTATAAAAAGGGGAATAAGAACAACCCAGGAAACTACAGACCGGTCAGTTTAACGTCTGTCCCAGGGAAGATAATGGAGCAGGTAATTAAGGAAATCATATGCAAACACTTGGAAGGTAATAAAGTGATAGGGAATAGCCAGCATGGGTTTGTGAAGAACAAGTCATGCCAAACTAATCTGATAGCTTTCTTTGAGAAGATAACGAGCCTTGTGGATAAGGGAGAAGCGGTGGATGTCATATACCTAGACTTTAGTAAGGCATTTGATACGGTCTCGCATGATATTCTTATTGATAAACTAGGCAAATATAACTTAGATAGGGCCACGATATGGTGGGTGCATAATTAGCTGGATAACCGTAGTCAGAGAGTTGTTGTTAACGGTTCTAGATCCTGCTGGAAAGGGATAACAAAGGGAGTTCCTCAAGGGTCTGTTTTGGGACCCGTACTGTTCAATATCTTCATCAATGATGTAGATATTGGGATAGAGAGTACGCTTATTAAGTTTGCAGATGATACCAAACTGGGTGGGGTTGCAACTTCTTTGGAGGATAGGGACATAATTCAAAATGACCTTAGCAAGTTAGAGAAATGGTCAGAGGTAAACAGGATGAGGTTTAATAAAGAGAAATGCAAAGTGCTCCACTTAGGAAGGAACAATCAGTTCCATACATACAAGATGGGAAGCGACTGTCTAGGAAGGAGCATGGCGGAAAGGGATCTAGGGGTCATAGTGGACCACAAGTTGAATATGAGCCAACAGTGTGATGCTGTTGCAAAAAAAGCAAATATGATTCTAGGTTGTATCAACAGGTGTGTTGTAAGCAAAACTCGTGAAGTCATTCTGCCGCTCTACTCTGCACTAGTTAGGCCTCAGCTGGAGTACTGTGTCCAGTTCTGGGCGCCACATTTCAAGAAAGATGTGGAGAAATTGGAAAGGGTACAGAGAAGAGCGACAAGAATGATTAAAGGTTTAGAGAACATGACCTATGAAGCCAGGCTTCATGAACTGGGCTTGTTTAGTTTGGAAAAAAGAAGATTAAGGGGGGACATGATAGCGGTTTTCAAATATCTAAAAGGGTGTCACAAGGAGGAAGGCGAAAATTTGTTCCTCTTGGTTTCTGAGGACAGGACAAGGAGTAATGGGCTTAAAGTGCAGCAGGGGAGGTTTAGATTGGACATTAGGAAAAAATTCCTAACTGTCAGGGTGGTCAAATATTGGAATAAATTGCCAAGGGAGGTGGTGGAATCTCCCTCTCTGGAGATATTTAAGAACAGGTTAGATAGACATCTGTCAGGGATGGTATAGACGGAGCTTGATCCTGCCTTGAGGGCGGGGGGCTGGACTCGATGACCTCTCGAGGTCCCTTCCAGTTCTATTATTCTATGATTCTATGATTCTATGCATTGATAACAGACAGGAAGGTGAAATTACAATTGAAGGAAAAGTAGTGCAAGAGGTAGATCAGTTTGTATACTTTGGGAGTGATATCAGCAAGAATGGGGGAACTGAAAATGACATCAGTGCAAGAATAAGAAAGATGCAACAAGCCTTTGCCATTCTATGATCAGTCTGGGGTACAAGATCCATTTCAACAAGAACCAAACTACGTATTTTCACTTCCAATATGCAATCAATGCTGCTCTATGGCTTGGAGGCATGGTGCGTTGTCCAGAGCAACACTAAGAGAATTCAGACATTTATCAATAAATGCCTTAGACACATTCTCCAGCTAAAGTGGTACGATAGAGTGCCAAATGAAACCTTGTGGACCAAAACAAATCAGAAACCAGTGAGGGTCCAGATTAAGAAAAGAAAATGGCGATGGGCAAGCCACATCCTGCATAAGGACTGTGAGGAATGTATCATGAGACAAGCGTTAGAATGTAATCCAAAGGGAAAGAGGACGTCCCAAACAAACATGGCGATGAAGTTGCCTGGACAAAGTAAAAGCATCTGGCTTAAAGTGGGATCAAATCAAGAATATTGCTATGGATTGCAAGAGATGGAGAATGACTGTGGAGGCCTTATGCTCCATTAGGAGGCCAAAGGACTAATAGATATCCATACATGTTTCATCAGGGAGGTTACAAGGTACATCCTTCTGTACCTAAAAAGCATGCCCACCACCTCTACTTAATTCTTAAAGGGAATGAAACCCAGATAATATTTCCACCTCTAGTTGTACCACTACCTTTTCTTGTAAAAGTAAAACAATGAAGAGTTAATCAGTGCATCTTTGGTAACTTGGGATGGGACAAGCACCATCTTTAGATTTAAACATTGTAAGACAAAATGCATTCACATGGTAACTTGAGGTTTCTTCCATTGGAACAGGCCCATGTAACGTTAGTTATATTGCAGAATCGCAAACAGATTCTGGCTCAAGGCATAGCCAAAACCCTCCCCCTTCTTAGAGTTCACATCTCAGGCTCCTTTCAGTTATCCAAGGTGGTCTGCATGGTGCTGCATGCCACAGAGGGTCTTCATCAGGCATGGCAGGCAGCTCATCATAATCTGCAGTTCACCACCAGATTGACAGTTGGCCTCCCTGACCTTGTGGTATACCTTGCTACAATTCCTTCACATTTACACAGAATTTCTGCTGATCCCCATTGAACCTCTTTATCCATATCCCCTGTGCAATCCTTTCACAGATGGCTACAGTTCTATGACTAATCCGCAGCTGTGTCTGCACAGCCTCTTCTTCCCAGAAGCCGAGAAGATCCAATACCTGCCATCTATTCCCTGCAGGAGATGTCTGGAATGTTTAACCAGCATGTTTGGCAGCTGTACACAACAAGGAAGAGCTGTTCTTTGTGCTCACCATGATGAGCAGCCAGAACAAGCATTTCAAAAATATGCAGTATGTTTTAATGGAGATGAGCTTCAAGTTTCTATGACTCCTATGCGATGGAGTTCACAATTGCAACCAGAGTAATCTGTATTAGGCATTATGGGACAGCTGCTGGGAGACTGCTAGTGTCAACATAGGTCACTCAGTGTTTATATTCACATTTAATTGCCCATGGTATATTAGTCATTGCTCAACACCAGCCAATGAGGTGTTTTTGCTGCTTCACCATTTCAGGACGCTTATGTCAGTGGCATATAAATTTGAGTGTAAACAGATGCAAAAATAGGTTTGCAGAAGATGGCATGCATTGATCTAACTTTGTAGTATAGACCAAGCCCAATAGTCTTTTCACTTGTGTTGTTATTTGAAAGCACAAAAGAACATTAAGTCAAACAAGTTGTTTATTTGGCAGAAGATTCTGACACTTCCTTTGGGGAAAAGGTTGGGGTTTCTTATACAGTGGGGTTCATTATTCCTACACTGTTACAGAAGGGAGACGACAGCAGTTTGCTATAATAAGAGGAAAACTTGCACTTCCCTCCATGTATACAATATTGTGAGGTGTCCAAAATGTCAGATGAGAGCCCCATTTCCACTACAGCTCCATTTTTGCTGATCTAATAATTTTGTACAGCACAAAGGGACAGGTGCCATAGAGTACATTTATATTGCTGCCTCCTGAGGACACTTGCACTGATATAACATAGAAACCTGTTGGAGGCAAAAGGGTAGCACTGGAAGCTGCAGCACACAATATTCTGGAGATGTCTATCAATTCTGAAGCCCATAGAAGAGCACAGGGCTAGCTCCTGTAACCTAGACAGGACCCAGGCCTCCTCACTAACTTTCCATCTTAATAACAAGCCACTGGTAGCATTGTTGTTTCCTCTAGCATGAAGTACTGAGCAGAGATCCTTTTGAAGATAGATAATTCTGTTAGAATAGTTAAGAAGGATTATTACTGCAGTGACCAGTGGCTCACTGTACCTTAAGAAAGGGAACTAGTGGATGGGACATGATGCCAAGGTGTGGAAATTATACTCTGGTCTTTCTTTTGTCAATGCCCTGCTTCCAAAGGGTAAAGTCAGTTTGAATATGCTGAACATTAGCTTCATGGAGCAGGGTGTAAGTTTTTCCTATTACTTCCTAATTTGTTGCTGGGATTGCTCCTCAGTAGCCTCTCGCCATCTGGAAGTTGTACTTTGGGGGTTTTTGTTTGATTTTTTTCTCTGCTTCATCCAAACTCAATACCATTGTCACTCCATAGATTGGCCAAGAAAGGCAGAATGAGAACAGTCCAATTAGCATTTTCTAAGGTGATCAAGCTTGTCACTTCGGCAGCTATCTCATCCTCCACCAGCCTGTAGAATGAAAGTACTAAATTTCCATAAAGCTGAGTCTCTTGAATATTGGCATGTTATAAAGCTGCCAGACTATTACATTGGATAACAACCAAAGATTTCCCCAGGTACCCAGATGAAATGCACATCCATTTTTATTTATTTATTTACTTATTTATTTTATTTGCAGAAAGCCTCAGTGAAAAAGCAATGGACACGTCAGCACATAGGGAACATTACAGAATGATGCACTATTATAGAATTTAATCTGATCAGCTAAAAGCAGAAATGGCTTTCTGACCTGTCTCTGTATACAAAGCATTCTTGTTTAAGATCAGAAATTTTTTTGACTGGGTTTGCTGATTTTTGTAACTAATTAAAAACAAGCCACATTTCTGGAATTAAACAGTGTATACTAGAATTTGGCAAGGGTTTTCCTGAGATAACAAACCATAATTATATGTGAGGTGCAGATTTTTTTCAGGAGGAGGGGGAATGAAGACAAATACAAACAATTGCCATGTAGCATGACATACTGTACACCTCTCTTAGCCCCCATGCCTTTATGTATGCAACCTTACCTTAATATGCTGATAACATCTGCCCCTCTTTTTAAGTAAATGAGCTTTAGAACCACATTTTTATTTATTAAATTTTTCATCACCCATTCCATAGAGAAAAGGGAATACATGTACAGTAAATAGAAGGAAACAAGAAGCTAAGCAAAAGTCTTGTGAATAGCTATTTTTAGCTTGATGGTATGGGGCCATAACTATCTCTCTGTCACTTATTTACTGGCATCTTTCCAAAGGGGCAGGGTCCAGTTTACCTGGATTGATTAATCTGATAAACTGGGGTTAAGAGAAGATACCTGACCCTTGTTAAGGGAGAGATTGCCACACGTGGGTGTAGTCAAAGGCCTGCAACCCTTGTAAGAAGCAATAAGAATTCTGCATAGTTATGAGTTAGCAGAGAGAAGACAACAGCATGGCAGGTCTGTGGAGAACGCTAAGCCCTAGTTTGATGGAGAACGACACAGACTCTTGCAGAGGAATGGCTGTACCTAGCTTGGCACTGAAGCAAGCATGCATTTGTCTGAATTTTGAAGGAAAAACAGACCTTTGGAAAACAGGAGCTGGGCTCAGCTTGGTACTGGGGTGAAAGAAATGAAGTCTTAAAGAGAGGACAGACCTTCTGGGAGTAAGGTCCCAACTGAAACTGGGCTGAAAACTTTGTAACCCTGATCATTTCTTTGAAAGATTTTGGGCAAAGCCTTAGCAAACTGGGCCCCAGAAGAGGGAATGTTTTGAACAGGTGGACTCGTCAAGGGGCCTGAAGTGAATGGAAAACTAAGGCAGGGCTAAGTACAGCCACGATACAAAGAACTGGTACAAGGAACTGGGTACTCCTGGCATGAAGAACATTCCAGAAAATAGAGTGGTCACTGAGGCATCCTATACACCAGCAACTGGGTAATGGAATAGCCTTTTGGCACATAGGTTGCTGTCCACACCATAGAGAAACTTCATGATTTTTCATGGATCAGACTGGTGTTTGGCTATTGCTAGAATCAGGAGATTGCAAAGATGAGCAAATCTTTGACCTAGTTACCCAATCTCACTGAACTTCAATGGATTATCTAGCTTTTGGACTGTGGTTTATTTGTAGATGTCCTCTGGCTAGCTGAATAATAAAATTATTTTTTTTTATTTTTCGTATCTGTCTGCTATACATAATCTTGCACCCTCAATGATTTTTAAGAAAAAATGTGAATCTGTGAGATAAAAACCAAACACACACAATTAGGAGTGGAACATCATCTTTTTCAAATAGAAAAAGAAATCCTCAGAAGAAACAAATTCTCCCCTGAGCATAAGAGAGAAATGTGTTCAAAGGGAAGTAGGGTTCTTTTTAACTGTTGCTGTTTATGTGAGAAAATAATTTGTGCTATTCACATCTCGCTTTACTTATTTTTTTAAGTAAATAAGGTCACTTGAAACTTTGAGGACCTTATAATTATCTTGCACTAACCCAGAAGGTAGAAAAAAGAGGAAGAGAGAGAGTTCCTCTTTAAAAAAAAAACCCTAAAAAAATCAAACAAAAATGTGCACAGCTACAAAGAGCACCTTTGATTCTCCCATCACAATGATTTTACAATGTTTACTACCAACCAATCTTTGTACAATATTTCACAATAATTCACAATATTTCACAATTCAATAATACTGAACACCTGGTGAGTGAAAGAGACTGAAATACTGGGTTCAAAACTCCTAGGTCTACTGCTTTTTCTGGTTATCGGCTGAATGTGGGTTGTTAATGTGATGTTTGCTGAGAAAACTCATAGTGTAGACGTAACCTGAGGGTATGTCTACATGCATTCCTCTTTCGAGAGAGGAATGCAAATGCAGACACACAAAATTGTACATGAAGCGCGGATTTGAATTTCCTGAGCTTCGTTTGCATAATCGCGGACTGCTGCTTTTCCGGAATAGCGTCTTTCAAGACAACAAACGCGGTCCCCATGGGGTTATTCCAAGAGAAAAACCTTCCTTTGAAATAACCCTTACTCCTCAAAAAATGAGATTTAAAGGTTATTTCGAAGGAAGGGTATTCTCTCAAAATAACCTCGTGGGGACCGCATTTGTTGTCTTGAAAGACGCTATTCCAGAAAAGGGGCGATCTGCAATTATGCAAATGAAGCACAGGAAATTCAAATCTGTACTTCATTTGCAATTTCGGGTGTCTGCATTAGCATGCCTCTCTCGGAAGAGGAATGCAATGTAGACATACCTTAGGAAATGTGAAGAAAAATATCAAGACATATTTTCCATTCATATTTGTCATTGAAATTTCTTCGGGGTATTCTCTGGACTCAAAGAGCAGATTTTTTTCACAGTGGAGAAAATGGAGGGAAGAGATTAATTTTTATTATCCCTGATTTCCTTGTGTACATGTTTAAATGTCTCTTGCTGGCTGTTTTAAAGTAACAGCATAGACTTTCTGAAAAATTGTTTGATACTATTGTATTTTTGACATTCTGGGCATTAAGCAACAACAAAAATAAGACTAATAATAATGAGTATGTCTTTCTCCTACTCTGTACTTTGCTATATGACTTGTCAGTAAGAAAAAGAAAATAGGAACAATGCTGGTTATTTGGCAGGGAAATGCATGCAGTAATTTTTAAAGTGTAACTTTAAAATTTCCTAGGGCTTATGCATTTTTTTAAAAGCAGGTACAATTCAACTTAATATATTCCTGTAATATTTTGTTAAAGATGTTGGAAGCTATAATGACATTAGCAAGTCAGAACTCTTGTCTATTTAGTATCCTTCAAGGAGTGGTCAGTGTTTATATGTAGAGGGAGACAAAAAAAAAACTAGCTAATTTACACACTGCTCTTAAAGGCTGGGAGAAAATGCCTTCCTGTATCTTATGTGCTCAGCTTATGCCTTGCAGGAAAAAAGCAGACAGCTAACATAAATAACATAAATAACAAAAAATCTAATGGTTAAAGCAGATGGAAACAGTGGGGGAGCTTTCACTGCACCATCAGGGAAGAAGAGGTGCTGTGAAGGAGAGGTGCTTGCCCAAGCAAGCCAAAGAGGAGACAGACAGAGAAAATACCCCTTTCTGCTTTTAGCAAAGGAAGAGGCAATCCCCCACCCTCACAATTTCATATTTCCTTTTTCTTTACCCCAATTAAATCATCACACTAAAATTTGTCAACCTTACACCACCATCATCATCATCAGAGCTTTAAATGTGATCACAAAATATCTGACATTTTCATGCGTTTATCTTGAAGGTCTAATTTTAGAATATGCAACAAATAATACTAATAGCAGCATAATGTAGAAGACTTCCTTTATACTTTAGGAAAAGCATAGCAGACAAGTCTGCATAATGAGTGGTCATGGATGATATTTTGTTTTAGAAAGAGTGGGAGTTCACTTATGATTCAACTGGTAGTACCAATAGAGGTCCAAGCTGCACCAAATGTGCTACTGAAAATCCATTTCTTTGGGAAATCAAACTCTTAGTACATTTGTTTATCATGGGAGCTATTCACTTGTATGAAGAAGAGAATAATGTTCCCGGGGATGATGTACCTACTAATAACTGGAAAATAGACCCATATATGAAAACATGCGGGTATGTCTACACTACCACCCTAGTTTGAACTAGGGTGGTAATGTAGGCAACCGGAGTTGCAAATGAAGCCCGGGATTTGAATTTCCTGGGCTTCATTTGCATAAAGCCAGGCGCCGCCATTTTTAAATGTCCGCTAGTGCGGATTCCGTGCCGCGCGGCTACACGCGGCATGGACTAGGTAGTTCGGACTAGGCTTCCTAGTCCGAACTACCATTACTCCTTATTTCACGAGGAAGCCTAGTCCGAACTACCTAGTCTGTGCCGCGTATAGCCGCGCGGCACGGAGTCCACACTAGTGGACATTTAAAAATGGCGGCGCCCAGCTTTATGCAAATGAAGCCCAGGAAATTCAAATCCCGGGCTTCTTTTGCAACTCCGGTTGCCTACATTACCACCCTAGTCGAACTAGGGTGGTAGTGTAGACATACCCTGCCTGAGGTCATGCATTCATGGAGATGAGTATCTAAATTCAACTATTCCCTTTTAATGTAGACCTGGCCTGAGAGGATGAGAGTTTGGAATGCTTCTTGGGTTTTTTTAGTGAAGCTTCTCATTTTTCTGGGATTTTATACATGTATATCAGACTGCACTCACTATGTACGGAGAGGTCCCTCTGTGTTCAGATCTGTCCTTCCTTCCAAGAGATCCAAGTTGCCTTTACAGCATCTTTCTCCATCTGCATTGCATTTGTGCCATCCATAGATTGAGGCTAGGGAAGTTGGATGTGAATTTTCCCATCAGTGAAAAAATTTGTGAAAACATTAATAGAGTACGATGTTGCATTCATTTTTGTGTAGGGAAGGGAACAGAACAGGTAAGATGGAAGGCAGAGGTACTCTGGAACTTCCAAGACTCTGAGGCTGTGTCTAGACTACATGGCTCTGTCAACAGAGCCATGTAAAATAGTTTATTCAGCATTGTCAAAGAAGCAGGGATTTAAATAATCCCTGCTTCATTAAAATAAAAATGGCTGCTATGCTGTGCTGACGATCAGCTGATCCGGCACAGTGCAGCAGTCTAGACACAGCGCGGTCGACAAGGGAAGCCTTTGTCGACCACTCCAGTATGCCTTGTGAAACAACACTCTCCATTTTCATCCATGTAGTCTAGTCATAGCTTGAGATTTTGTGTAGATGTCCTGTGCCTTTGACAAATTCCCTGGTATATGTGTGTTCTGGAGAAATATCTTCTGTAAGGGAGGTAACAGAGGGAGAGAGGAGTGGGGAGATTTAATCTCCTTGACTGGAAGAGCTGAAAGAATATTTGCTAGTCCTAAGTTCTCTGCTGAATGTTTTTCATAAGAAAGCACAATTTCTTGTTGTTCATTTTATTAGAAGAATACAGGCCTCTCTTGGATATTGAAGACTTGTCCTCACACAGGTGCCTTTCCTAGTGTGTTATCGAAGACCAAACTTGGACACACTATTGGGGCCAAGCCATCTTTGCTTTACATTGTAATATTTCCTGAATCTTCAAAAGCATTTTACATTCATGTGAAAACTTAATTCTTGGACTGTTTTCTGTCCACTTTTTAAATTTTAAAAATTTCTATTATAGTTGTATATTGTGATATTCTTGATGCTATACGCACGTGATAAGAGACAGCTCCCATCTCAAAAAGTTTATACTCTAAAAAGACAGAAAAAGGATAAAAGGGAAAATGGGTAAAGAAAAGTGAAGCAGCTGAGGTAGATCAATGGCAAATCCCCCACTAAAACTTAGAATACTCATTCTCTATCAGAGGTCCTAGCAACTAGATGCACTGCCTCCATCAGTAGCTGTAGGTAAGAGGTTTTAAGATCAGCCATTTGCTGGTAAAAATGTTAAGTGACCTGTAGCACTCTCCAGTCCCCAAGAAATTTAATACTTTCCTAGAAAATTAAGCAGGTGTGTTATAAGAAAATCCCTACATCAAACACAGATTGATTATAACTCCAGCGAGCTGGAAATTTCCCAGTGGAAGGTTTGGTTTTGTCTGTTTGCTTTCTCATAGGAAAATGTTGTTTAATCAAACCATTTATTGGACATTAGGCTTTGATGGGGGAGAAGGGGGAAGGAAGAGTGTTGAAATTTAAGACTTTTTTATCAGGGCAAAATGTTCCTTTTCAAGTTTTTTTCCCAAATTCTGAAATATCTTCAGTCTACTCAAGGGTGTCACAAGGAGGAAGGCGAAAATTTGTTCCTCTTGGTTTCTGAGGACAGGACAAGGAGTAATGGGCTAAAGTGCAGCAGGGGAGGTTTAGATTGGACATTAGGAAAAAATTCCTAACTGTCAGGGTGGTCAAATATTGAATAAATTGCCAAGGGAGGTGGTGGAATCTCCCTCTCTGGAGATATTTAAGAACAGGTTAGATAGACATCTGTCAGGGATGGTATAGACGGAGCTTGATCCTGCCTTGAGGGCGGGGGGCTGGACTCGATGACCTCTCGAGGTCCCTTCCAGTCCTATTATTCTATGATTCTATGATTCTTAAATATTATGTAATATAACGTTTAAAGACAAAATCAGAACCTCCTAATTCAATTTTGTTGAAACAAAACACTGCCCTTGAACCCCCAACATTTTTGTTATTCCTCCCTCCCTCCCTCCCACTGGAAATATTGAACTTGTATTGATGTCTTTAGTTTTGTTTTAGTCCCCCCCCCCCCCCGGCAATTAAATTAAAACACATTTTGAAACGTCACTAAAAGTGCCGTTTATGAATGGGAAATTACGACTCTTCCCTCCCCCCCCCCCATCTTTACCTGTTGCCCTTTTCCTGGGGTGATAATCTGCCAGGGCGTCCGTGGGGCGGGGAGAGGGGGAGACTGGAAAGCTCCTTTACTCAGTGCCAGCTCCCTTGTGTGCGCCCTGGGCCTTAGCGGGCTAAGCCGGGCTAGCCGGCGCGAGTGGACTGAGCCCCACAAGCTATCTGCTGCCCCCCCCCCCTTTTCTGGGAGCAAGGGGCTCGCTGCGCTCCTGTCCGCCTCCCTGCGGAGCTGGCCATGGAAAGGACTGAGTGCAGGGGCGTCCCCGACGGGTTAGCAGTATGTGAGGGGAGGGCGCAAGGGATCCCCGCCAGCCTCCCCTCTCTTCCTGCCGCCTCCCAAGCCAGAGGAGCGGGTTGCAGGCTCTCTCTACCCCTTTGACTAGGGCAGGGGCCCTCGGACGGTGTCTCCCCCCCCCCCCCCGGTCCCCCTTAAGCCAGCTCCCCCCCTTTCCGCAGCTCCCCGGCTGCTCACAGGGGGAAGAAGTTGGAGGGGAGGTTGCCTGAGTCCATCCACCCGCTGCTGCTTCCCCCGCCCCATTTAGGTGGCTCCTGCTGGGCTGTGCGTCCGCAGAAGGGGAAGGGGGCGGATCCGGGTAGAGGGCGGAGCCTGGCAGGAGCAGCGCCGCTGAATGGAGCGGAGTTTCTGGGGCTGCAGCCGCTCCAGCCGCCAGAGCCAGCGGGGGCACTGATGGGCATCGCCCCCTCGGCGGAGCTGTCCCGGCCCGGCTGCCGCCTGCCCCTGCGCGTCCCGGAGACCAGCCCTGCGAGCGGAGGGACGGTACCGTACCATGTAGAATGCTCCCGGTGCTGAGAGCCAAGCGGCAGCAGCCTCTCCTCTGGCCGATGAACGCAGAACCCCCAGCACCCCCCTGGATTTGGATGGTCCCGAGCACAGCGGGGCTCTTCAGGCTGGGTGGTGCTGGGGTGGTGCCCCCTCCACTCCTGCTCGCGTCGCCACATCCTCCCCACCCTGCTCCTCTGCTCCCTGGGCTGCCCGGCTGGCAAGTCCCCTGCGAGCCTTTCCTGCCTCTGGCGGTGCCCTCTGCACCAGAGCAGCGCCCTGCGGTGCACCAGTATCCCTTCCTCAACGGGCAGGTAATGAACGCGCCTCGCCTCGCTCCCTTCCCGCCCGGGTATTTGACTCGCGAAGTGCTGCTAGAATAGCGCAGCCGACTGGATCCGCGCAAGTTGGTGCGTGTCCTTTGCAGGGTCAGTAAGCCACGCTGGCGGCGGGGGAGGGGGCGCCCAAAGGCAGGGGCAGAACTTTCGCCTTCGCCCGGCAGTCGCTGTCCAACACGCCGTGGTGCTGAAGTTACCCCGCAGCGCTGGGGTTCTTGAAGAGCCACGCAGTTTCGGCGCATTCGGTAGTAACTGCCCCGCCAGCTTCAGACTTCAAACGCTGGGGGCGAGACCGCGGAGTACACTGTGAATCAGAATTTATTTCTAATTCCGGTTGTGTCTCTTCGTACTACAGCAGAAAACGTGTGTGTCTCTACAGACCTGTGTGTCTGAAAACGTATAGAACCGCAGTCCCTGCAGTAAGACTCGCATGTGCTAAGAGTTAATATTCTGTTAAGTGGCTGGGCCAGGCAGTTTACAAGAGTTAGACTGTGAAGATCTGAGGACTGAGAGAGCAGAGATTGTGTTAAATAGATCTCCCGCAAAAAGGACCTTAATGCTGGGGCTGAGCAATGAAGTGAAGGCTGCCTTTGGTCCGTTCTGGTGTATTTGTTTCGGAAGAGGCATTTATTTTCTGTAGAAAATCATCTCGTTTTATATTTACTGTGAAAGTGCAGGCTAGGAATAGCGTGTATTGCTACATTTTAAAAAGTGAAAGATAAAGATATAAGGGTGTCTTTCCTTCAGCCAAGTGCCTCACAACTGCCTCTCCTTGCCTTAAAACAAAGTTCTCTGGTCATTTTTAACATTGGCCTACTGGAAGAGATAAGCCACCTGAACACTCCCGTTTTTATAGTATTTGTGAATGCCCCATAAGGCTTTTCAATATGCAGAATATGATTTTTAAAAAATCACAACTGGATTCCATTGCAACATTTTTTATCTTGTTGTGTCATGATGCTGCCACTAGAGGTATTTAATGTCTAGAAATCAGATTCTCCCCCTCCACCCTTCCCTCCCTTAACATTTAGAAACCTGCAGGATTTAAAAGAAAAGTAAAAGAAGGGACTTGGATTGGCTTGTTAAGATTTGTCCTATTCATCCTTTAGCCCTCTGATCTTTTCCCATTTGCTGGGGAAAAAACAAACTGATAATGAAGTGGATTCTTTTCTAACAATATAAACCATTATAATCAGTGTTCCATATTTGTGTATGTATATATACATATGCACTAAGATGTTTTCAATCATACTAATTTAAACAACACATCTCAGTGATGCTTTTTGATGAATGTTCCATTTCTTTGTCAGTATTATAAGGCCACATAACATAACTGTTGCTGGTCAGTTTCAATATTCATCATACCTTTTTATGGATGCATTAGATATTAATAGCTATGTTAATTTGCTAGTAGTTTATTGCTTCTGTTGTATTTTTAATGCTGTTTCACATAAAACTTTTGAGTTCCATAATCTTTGATTCATTTCATTTAGAGATTCCCAGCCAAACATTTTAGCTATTATTGTCTATTGGAACTTAGTGCTTTGGAAAGAGTACAAGCAGAAGAAAAAGCTAGATGGTCTTGTATTTAATGCAAGAATAACATCAATTATTTTGAAGTGGGAAGAACTTAGATTTAAATGCTGAAATGTTTCTTCAATATCAATCTATTTGTTCAAAGAATTCAAGAGTAAAAAAAAATCACACAGTCTACCATGTCTTTGGTTTGCTTTTTCTCATTGCCTATCAAGACAGAAACAAACACACAATCTGGTATGATGATGTTTTCTATTTATATGTGATCTTTTTTAAAAGTTCATTGCAGTAATAGTACTAACTTGGTATTCTAACTCTGATTCTTCTGTTTGTAGATTTCTAGAGCAGTTAATTTTGCAAAGCACACAATAAATGTGGGATTGATACAATAAATGCTTTCTTTAAATAAGCAATGTTTATTCTAAAGAGGTTGATAAATTACGTTTGCTTGAAATTCACTTTCTTAATATGTTCAAACATTGGTTGATTTTTTTGTAGAATATTTTTCATTCATTTAATTTTAATTTCTTTTCTTTTTTTTAAGTGGATGTTTGGAGCTCATTCTCCAGTTATAGGATTTTCACCTTCTTCTAGTGTGGAATTTGTTCCTATTTTCCCACATGTATACACATCTACTGTTCCACCTCATGCGAGGAAAAGTTGGAGAGATAAGAGACTATCTAATTGCAAGGTAACGCTGAACTTTACTTGGGTCATTTTATATTAAGATCTTATCATAACAATTGGAAAGCACTGAATTTTGCAAACCTCAATGGCATGCAGAAGGTCACGAATTTATGTCAAGAAAAACTCCTGTAGAAGAATGAATGCTATAAATAGGTGATCAATAAATAGGCTATTTCTGAAGGTATAAATCAGCAGTTCTCTTAAATAGTGAAAAGGACTAAAATAGCTTTAACATTAGTTCTGTATTGTTGGGTAAAACATGTTTATACCACAAACTATGTGGCTTTAATGTGTGTTCGATGTTTTGTATACTTGCAACACCTGGCTATTGACTGCATGTTTTCTATGTATATTTGTTAGAAATTGACTCAGTAGCTTGAATCCTGACAAAGTCCAGGGGGGTTTTGCCATCAATTTCGGTGAGGCCAAGATTTCATGCTGTATTTACAACCTCTGGCCTTTATTCTAAAACCAGCTAGTCATGTGTGTAAATTTAGGCATATGAATAACTTATAGGGTAGTCTTGGTTTTTTTTTCCACCTCTTCCATCCCTCGGGCCTCAATGAAAAAAAAATTAAGATACCGAATGTTGTAGATACATTTGTTTTACCATAAATTCATTGGGGCTAGGTTTGGCCTTCTTTTTCATATGTTAAAGTTTGGTGTTTTGCTTGGTAATACTTCCTAAATTGGATAGTCCCCTTATGAGATTGTTAGATAACCACAGCCTCTCAATAGTTAGGAAGCATAAATCAATCTAGTCTTAAAGACTGTTCATGATTTAAGATAAGTTCCATGCCACAAAGGTGTATAAATAGCTATGAGAGCCTGAATTAAAGACATAAAAACTATGAAAATAACAAGCAGTGCAATTATATTATCTTTAACTTCAGCATCCTTTTGTTTATCTTTGGCAGATATATTTAAATAATGCATTTACTCTGGATTCAGCATGGATACATCCTGAGGAATCAAGAATCTTCCAGGGACATGAGAAGCCTCTTTTCATGACAAATCAAGTAGCTATGGCTATATCTAGGCCAGCTACTGCCTCAAGGCCTCTTCCCACAGTGGTGTTAACACCTCAGCCTATACCAGGTTAGTAATAAATAATTATGAACAATTTTTCACACTCTCCATTTTTGTCCTATTGATCTTATTTTTACTTTAGGTAGTGGTTTCTGCATTCTTTTCTCCAGCTAAATTCCCATTTGGGTTGTTACCTCTATAACAAGGTCCAGAACAAGAACATTTCACCTTCATTTAAATTTTAAAAAATTGTATAAAGAAAAAGTATAAACTTATTGAAAATTAGAAACTAGATTTCTCAGCAATCAGCAAACCCTCTCCATTGACCTGGGTTGTAGCCAGCCCAGTGATGATTTGGTTTATCTTCAAACACACTAATGATATGCTGACACAATATTTAACGTGTAATTTTAACATCAATTGCTTATTTTAAAAATTTTATATAATCCCTGAATGCACAGTTATTAATAGGAAACACTAATTGATCATCGGTTAATTAAATACATTTATGCAAGATGACATGCATGAAATAAATTCCATTAATCTACATAAATAAGGTAAGTTAAAGCTGCCAATGGTAGTATATTGTTCATGCTACTGCTATGTTTTAACCTGGAAAAAGCCAGAAAATATATTGCTGCAAAGATGGATGTGAGCCTTCAGTAGTATTTTGTTGCATTGATCTAACTTAGTAGTTGCCCTCGAAAACAAAACAAATAATTAGAATGAAGATAATTGAAGACAAATGTAGAGAAAACCAAGGTACAAATGTCTGTCTTACTGAGATAATTTTAAATAATGGCAAAATCATACCCATCCCAGTTTTCATTATTATGGAATTGTTTTTATTCTGAAACTGTAATACAGATATGTTATTTTGTACCTTCTTGTATTACTTCAAATTTCTGCAACATGTAATAAGGCAACATTCGTTTGGATAATTAAGGAATTCATTATGAGGGAGGAAATCCATTTTCAGTCTGTTTGCCAGACTTATTTATGTTAATTATCAATTAATCTTGTTCAGCATTTAGGAAGTAAGTGGAACAATTCAAATAATTTCTGCATTTCAGTGGTTTTAATAATACTTTAAACTGCCTTCTGTTCTTGGCACTAGTATTGATCAGCTCTAGTGCTGTTCAACTTTCCATAATGGAACATAAATAAATATACTGGTGGGTAAATAATTATATTGCTTATGAATCTCTATCTGGATGATTATACTTAATTTGTGTCTGCAAAATGTATACATTGTTTGAAGTTTATATCTCTGGCCAGATGCTATGTTGACAGATGTTTTTATAAATGCCTGATGGAATGTATTTGGATATTTGATCTTACATGTATTGGTGGTGTAGGAACTGGTAGGATCGATATTTTTTTCCTCTGACTTCTGTCTATATGTACCTTCCAGTAGAAATAAACAAAGAGGGCCTAGTACTATAATGCTAATTTAGATAAAAATCACATTGAACTCATATTAATGTTATTAAATGTTAACTGCTGAAGTTAATCTGCTCCGGCTCCCATTGACATCTATAATTGGGATTTTGAGAAGAACTGAAGTGAATTAGGTGCCTAATTCCTATTGACTTTCTATGAGAGTTGGTTCTTAACATATTTAGGAGTTTTTGAAATTCCAACCCATTAAGAAATACTATTGCCTCCCTACACCTTCTGAATCTCTTTCAAATTTATTGCTATGCATGAGAACTGAAAATGCCATGTTTGCATTTCTTGGCATTTTTCTTCATCATTCTTATATCAGAGGTGCATTGGGGCCATCTGCCTCTATGGCAATGGATTCCTATTGTCCTGGACCATCAACCAGAGGCCTGCACCATCTACACTAATTTCTATCAGAGGGGTAGCCATGCTAGTCTGAATCTGCAAGAACAACAAGAAGTCCTGTGGCACCTTATAGACTAACAAATTTATTGGAGCATAAGCTTTCGTGGGCAAAGACCCACTTCATCAGATGCATGCCATCTGACATGCATCTGATGAAGTGGGTCTTTGCCCATGAAAGCTTATGCTCCAATAAATTTGTTAGTCTATAAGGTGCCACAGGACTTCTCACTGTTCTTACTAATTTCTATGAGGAGTTTTACCTGAATAAGAACTACAGGATCGAATCTATTGTTAGCAGTCATATTAGGGATGTTAGAGGTTACCAAGGTTCCCAGTAAGCAGTAGGCATATCAGCCTGCTTACAAGGTAACTGGTTAACCAGTCTGGACATCTGGACCCTGCCAGAGGCCACAGCAAACACAGCTGGAGCAGCTCTCCTCCTGTCTGGACTGGACTACTGCATCTTTGCTCCCTCTCAAAATACTGCTGTCAGAACCATCTGTCTGGCTCGTTGCACTGCCCCACCTTATGCCATCAGTGACTTTAGTGGCTCCCTCTTCATTTCTTATATAATGTAACCTTTTGGAGTTAAAACCTGACCCCTTTGAACTGACCGGGATTTTTTTATATTGCTCTCAGTGGGGTCTGGATTTCACTTTTTTATCTTTATCTTTAAGTCCCTTAACACTTATAGCTTCATTCAGTGATAATTCCTAACATTGTTTGCTTTTTTTGACTGCTACTGCACATTGAGTGGATGTTTTCAGAGAACTATCCACAATAACTCCAAGATGTCTCTCTTGAGTAGTTATAGCTAAATTAGTCCCCATGGGTATGTCTACACTTGCAGCCTATTTTGGAATAGGGCTGCAAATGTAGGCATTCAGAATTGCAAATCAAGCCCAGGATTTAAATATCCCACGCTTGATTTGCATCTTCCCGGCTGGGCGCCATTTTTGAAATTTACAAAAATCTGGACTGGGACCAGTGCTGTTCAATATATTCATAAAACTATCTGAAATAATGAACTGGCAATGTTTGCAGTTCATACAAAAGTATTCAAGATAGATAAGCCCAAAGATGACTTTGAAGAGTTACTAAAGGATCACACTATTTTGTGTGACTGTGCAACAAAATGGCAGTTGAAATTGAATGTTGATAAATGCCTAGCAATGTACATTGAAAAATGTAATACCAGCTATACATGCAAAATGATGAGGGTTAAATTAGCTGTTATCACTCAAGAAAGAGATCTTGGAATAATCATGAATAGTTCTCTGAAAACATCTCATCAATGGGCAGTGACACTCAAAAAAGCCAACAAGATATTAAGATCTACTGTAAAAGGAATAAGTAACATATTGAATATCATAATGCCACTATATAGATCCATAGTACCCCAACATCTTTAATACTGCATACAGTTCTTGTTGGCCCATCGCAAAACATATATATAAAATTGGAAAATGATTGAGGGTGTGGAACAGTTTATATATGTGGAGAGATTAAAAAATCTGGAACTGGTCATTTTATAAAAGAGACAATTAAAGGTGAATATAAGAGAGTTTTGTAAAATCATGAATGATGTAGAGAAAGTGAATAAGGGAGTGCTATTTACCTTTATTCAACCTCCCTCCCCCACCAATAAGTTCTTAGTTAAGTCTATCAATGGCTATTAGCTAAAATGGTCAAGTAGCATCCCATAATCTGCATATCCCTAAGCTTCTAGCTGCCAAAAAGCTAAAACTGTATGATGGGTTGTATTATTCAGTAACTATCCTATTCTGTTCATTCCCTCTCAAGTATCTGGCACTGGCTACTATGTGAAAACAGGCTACTGGGTTAGAGGGGCCCCATATGAATTCTTTTGTGTTCTTATAATCCATTCAGTTCCTGCCTGATCTTCAAATTGCTTTCTTAAAACTTGTCTCTGTTGAGATGCCTACAAAACCCTGTCAATTAACTATGGCTGTTAGATAACTGATTGTTCCCTTTTCCTTTCTTTTCTTACTGCCTCATTCTTATTAATTTACCCATTCCTTCCTTCCCTTTTTTCCTATCTTCAATTAAAAAAAATAGGAAAACAACAAAGTTGCCAATTCTTCACTATATTCATTTGCCTGTATGTCTTCGTCATCCTCAACCCTTCATCTGTTTTGTGTCTTAAAAGCCCTCTAGGATAGAAGTTTTCATTTAGATGTAATTTGTACATCATCCATCACAGTGGGCTCCAATCTTATTTAAGGTGCAAAAATGTTACCATAATAGAAACGATAGATGTTGGTCACTGTGGAAATCAATAGCATTCGGCTAAAGCCACAAATGTTTCCTAATCTTTCCTGGACTGAACTGCTGGAGTATGCACACAGTAAAGAAGTTGAAGGGGATGGGGAACAGACTGCAAATGGATGTTATAGGCTCTTAAAATCTGCTGCAAAGGGACACTTAATAGCCATCATTTGGTTAACTACTAAATTTTGTCCCCAGAAAATCTGTTCTCTATAACCTCTCTAGTTGTGATGCACAGCAGAGACTTTTATATACTAGAAGAGCTGTGATGTAGGGACAGCAAATAGTATTTGCCAAGAAGAAATGGGTGTTTTTCGCTATCCTTTTTGCCCTCTCCAGTTGCAGCAAATAGTAAATCTTGAATGGCCAAATGAAAATGATATAGTAAGTAGGTCTAGTGGTCCTTACTCCAGGGCTACATCTACACTGGCAGCTTCTTGCGCAAGAACTCTTTTGCATAAGAGTTCTTGCTCAAAAAGTCTTCCACAAGAGCGCATCTACACTGGCATGTGTTTTGCACAAGAGATGTGCTTTTGCGCAAGAGTGTCCATGGCAGTGTGGACGCTCTCTTGCGCAAGAAAGCTCTGATAGCCATTTTAGCCATAGGGGTTTCTTGCGCAAGAAATTCATGTTGCCCGTTTACACTGCCCTCTTGTGCAAGAGGGCTTATTCCTCGTGGGGAAAGGAATAACTCTTCCAGAAGAAGCTGTGTTTTCCGACGCTGTACTGTAAATTTACTTGAGCAAGAATGTGCGTGCAGTGTAGACACTTGGCAAGTTTTTGCTCAAGAACAATTGTTCTTGAGCAAGAAGCTGCCAGTGTAGACGTAGCCTCAGGGGTTTTCAAACTCTGGGTCAGTGCTTGTAAAGGCATGCTGCTAGCTGGCCATGAGATGCTTTGCCCCTGCAGGTATGGGCAATGACAACTCCCATTGATCACAGACAGCTGCTCCTAGCCAATAGGAGTTACAGAAAGGGAGTGCTCTGCCTCTTAGATGGGTAGAGCATTTATTGCTAGGCATATTCTAACTTTTCAGATTACTTGACACAGAACTATAAAAGGAAATGAAAGTGGGAACCCATACCACTTGGAATTTTGGAAGATGCTGGCCCTACTTAGATCAGAATGGTTTTCTTGATTTAAAAAAAATCTTGTCCAGTCAAGCATGAAAGAATCTTGTCCACTGCCTCCAGGGATGGATACATTAGATCCATCCCTGGAATCAGTGTCATTAGTAACAGTCAGGCCTGGTGACGGGGAGGAGTGGGTGGAGGGACAAAGAGGTCACTTGTACTGGGGCCTGGTGATTCAAAGGGGTCAGGACTCTTGGTCAGCACCGCTGTTACTATGGCAGCAGTACAGAACTAGTGCTGACTAGAGATGTGGGCTCTTTAAATTGTTTCCGGGGTTCTGTACCTTGCATTCTGTGAAGCAAGGGGTGGGGGGAGTAATGTGTGCTGTTCTCCATACAATGCAGAGGGCTCACTGCCCCTTGCCCTGCCAGCTTCTGCCTAAGGCCCGTCCCTTCTAGGAGTGTAGAGCTGGTCCCTCTGTATCTTGCCCAGGGGTCCGTGCAGGATCTTGGCTCTCCTGGTAACAGTGATATTGTTTCTTCAGTTCAGTGGCCATTTTAGAATAAAAATATTTATGAAGTCTTGGCTTGTGGAATTTGATTTTTGTTTAATTTCGATGGATAATACTGATATTTGCTTTTCATAATTTTTCTTTTTAAAAATTCCACAGTTATTAGAAATCTGGGGAGACAGTCATACAGAAAGGAGGTCAGACAATTATTTACTAACAGGACACATTGTGATTCAAAAATTATAGCTTTATAACCATGAAGACACATTGTCAACATCATATATCAAAATATACAAAGTAAATGGGCATAGATCAAGGTAGTAAATCTTCAAGCATTATTGTTTTAGCTGTAAATTTATATTATCCATAGAAATACTTTTCAAATGATTTGTGTGTTTACAGTGAAATAGACATTCTCTGATAAAAAACATCTAATCTTTCCTAGCCTAACTATGAACTGTTGGAGGTTGGTCAATGCTAACACTCACTATTAGTACTAACACACATAATTTGTCAGTTGTGAACACTAGGTATTAGAAAGGGATTTTTTTTTAAATGAAAAGTAATCAGTTATTCTTCCTTGGCAGATAAAAATGGATTATAGACATTGAATTTATGAACTTAAAATTGTATTTATCTAAATAAAATGATGATACATTATTTTCTTACCCAGGAATGGTTGTTTATTTTTTTATTTCCATCAGACAAAACAATGTCCTGTATTTTATATTGGGGATACAACATTTACATATTTTGCAAGGAAAATTATTTATATTTTTCTCCAGTACATTGTGCAGCCTGTCATCTGGAATAGAGTCATAGTTAATTTGTTAACAGGTGGATCTGCTTGTTTTTCCTTGTATAAATGTCCTTTCCCCACTTATGGGGAGAGACAAGTCCAAGGCTGTATGAATACAGGACATCTTTCCAGGAGTCTTGAATTAGGTGTCTAAGCTGTCATGGTCTTTAGAACTGGTTCCTTGTATTGAGTTAAATTATTAGGAATTCCTTCAACTTTTTGAGAGATTTGGGGGGGCAGGTGTGAGGGCAAATATCTCCTATGTTTCATATTATTACTAAAATTCTTGCAATTCTTTTAATGTTTCAAGATGTGTGTGACATAATGGGGATTGTGTTCACTCTGTTTGCTTTGTTACGTTGTATGTGATTCCTACTGTCCAGTATTGTTCTGTTGTAAACCCAGGTGTGTGCCTCAGTTTTCCTAGACGTTGCACTGGTACCTTGCTGGGGATGGGAATGTTGTGTGTGGCTCTCACTGAGGGGAAAGCTGCCCCACATTTGCATGTACACAAGAATAGCACAGGCTAACCTGAGCTTAGGTAGAAGATTCAATAGGTGACACCTTTTGAAGCTAGACAAAAGAGGAGGCAGGGCTGCCTGCAGGGTTGGGATTGGTTATGGGGTGTGTGAGTCCTCTTGGCTGGCTGAGGATGCAGGGAGGGGACCCAGGGTGCTGGCCCTGGGTCCCTCTCACCGCAAGTTGGATTGTACTGACTGCTTCTGGTTCCCGTGTTAACAGGGGTTATGCTATATCCCCGTCAATGAATTAACCTTCTGTTCTACCTGCTGGCTAAGAGTTCCATCTGAGTGAAGATAGGGGTGCAGGGCCCAGTGACTCCCCTACACTCTCTGACAGTATGGTTTCACTTTGTTGGCAGATTTGCTTCTCAATCACTGTTTTGCAGGCAATGTTCCCTTTTTGAAAAATAGCACACTTTGGTAATAATGTTCTAAAAGGTTTTCCATAGAAATCTTGTAGAGCAAGCCTTTCATGTAGCATGCTGTGAAGGTGAGATGAAGAGCTATAAATAGAAATGTATCTTCATTATATTAAGACATAGAATTGCTGCAACTTAAATTGAAGTAATATATTCCATTTTATGAAGTATCCCAAAATACTTGACTGCTGATTACAATCAGTACAGGCAAATGTACAAGAAAACTCCAATAGATAGTGAGTTACAATCTAATATTGCAAAAGCTTCAGAGGAGTAGTCACATGTAGGTGTATTAGAGCCATAGAGTGGTGCACAAGGACTGAGATTCAAAGGATCTGGATTATGTTTACATAGCAGCCTTATTCCGAAATAACATAGTACTCATCTACACTGCAAGCCTTTATTTTGAAATAATGTTGAGCTGGAGTACTTCTCTCTTAGCTTGGAGTCTATAATTTTCTTGAGTCTTTCTAAAATTACCCTGTTTAATACTTTGCCTGGCACTGACAAAAGCATGATTCCTCTATAATTTGTGAATTCTTGTAGATCACCTTTCTTTGGCAATTTAACTAAATATCCTTCCCTCCAGTCTAAGGGTGTGTCTAGACTACAGGGATTTCTTGAAAAAAGTGGCCTTTTTTCAAAAAAAGTTACCAGTGTCTAGACTGCAGCCGTGTTCTTTCGAAAGTAAATTGAAAGAACGCAGCAGTTTTTTCAACCGCGGAAAACCTCATTTTATGAGGAAGAATGCCTTTTTTCGAAAGTGCTCTTTTGAAAAAAGGTGCTGTGTAGTGTAAACTGTGCTTTTTCGAAAGAGAGCATCCAGACTGCCTAGGTGCTCATTTTCAAAAAAGCGGCTTGCTTTTTCGAAAGTACTGGTAGTAGTCTAGACACTCTTTTTTGAAAGAGGCTTTTTTGAAAGTATCTTTCGAAAGTGGCTTGCAGTCTGGATGTAGCCTAAGAGATGAGCAAGCAGGATTTCATCAGAATAGATCTTGTATAAATCAGATAACCACATTGCGCATAATTATTCGACAATGTTTAGAATGGAATGTTTGTTTATATATCAACTTTGTGCACTATGAAAAAGTGTTCAACAGCTTGGATAGGGAAACGTTGTGGAAATTATTATAGCACTGTGGGATCCCTCAGAAGCTCATAACTCTTATAAAAAAGACCTATGAACATATGAGCTGTAGGGTCTTGCATGAGGGTCAACTTACAGAACCCTTCAGAATAAGTCTGGTGTTTGGCAAGGTTGTCTGCTGTCCTCCTTTCTCTTTCTTTTGTGGTTGATTGGATCAGGAGAGAAACAACAGCTAATGAGAGGAATGGAATCCAGTGGACCCTGTTTAAACAGCTGGAAGACCTTGATTTTGCAGATGACCTAGCTCTTCTGTCACATAATCAACTTCAAATGCAAAATAAAACAGTGAAGCTGGACAAGATTTCACAGCAGATAGGACTGAAGATCCACGAGGGGAAGACCAAGATCATGAAAGTGATTGCAGCAAATAACAGCAGCCCAATTGTCCTGAAAGGAATGACACTGGAGGAAGTTGATACCTTCACTTATTTAGGTAGTATTGTAAAAAAGTGGGAGGTACTGACAAAGATATTAAGACCAGAATACAGAAGGCAAGAAGTTATTTTATTATTTTGAGGAACATATGGAATTCAAGAGAGATCAAGCTACAGATCAAAATAAGAATCTTCAGCTCAAAGGTAAAATCAGTACTTCTATATGGATTATAATCATGGTGAACAACAAGGACAAACATCAAAAGATTGCAGACTTTTATTAATACATGCTTGTGTAAGATCATTGGCCTGAAGTGGTCTGACAAGGTTACAAACATTAGCTTATGGGAAAGAGCAGGGCAATGCCCAGTAGAGCAAGAGATTTTGAGAAGATGGCGATGGATTGGCCATACACTGACGAAGCCACCAACTAGCCACCAGACAATCCCGATCCTGGAATCCACAGGGAAAAAGAGGAAGAGGAAGGCCAGAGAATAGTTGGAGAAGGGACCTGGATGTGAATGTGAGGAAAATGGGCAAAAGCTGGAAGGAATTAGAAAAGGTGGCACAAGACAGAGAGGCTTGGAAAGAAATTGTTGATTGCCTATGCTCACATAGGAGCTAAGGGCAAAAAAGAAGAGGAGGACTTCTTACACCAGCTCATGGTAACTCTCATTTTACAAGAAGTCAGGGAAGTCAAAGGAAAAGTGTTCTTCCTTTGACTTCCTGCTGTGTAGACAGTACCAAAAGCCAAATCAAGCTTTTTCGACTTAAGCTATGCAATTGATGTAGCTATGCATTTTTTTCTTTGAGACTTCAGAAGATGACCTGGATCACCAGCATGTTCAATCTTTCAACAGTTAATTAACACTATTGTATTAAATGAGCTAGATAAAATCATAGAATCATAGAATCATAAGGCTAGAAGAGACCTCAGGAGGCCATCGAGTCCAGCCCCCTCCCCAAAGCAGGATCAACCCATACTAAATCATCCCAGTCAGGCTGTTGTCAAGCCAAGACTTAAAAACCCCAAGGGATGGAGATTACACCACTTCCCTAGGTAACGCTAACTCATTCCAGTGCTTCACTACCCTCCTAGTGAAATAGTTTTTCCTAATATCCAACCTATACCTCCCCTATATAGATCCTTTGTCTTACATGTCTTACAGACGGCTTCATAGTTGTTTGCTACTGTAGAATATTTTATTATCTGTGAAAATTTGTACAACAAACATCATCTTGTCTCCAAGAATCCCAGTTTCTTTGATAATGGTGCCATAAACTTTTTTAGACTTGACCTCACCTTTGTCACATTCTATAGACCTCGCTAAAGAACAATGGAAATAAATCCATAGGGTTCCCATGTATCTGTGGTTGGCAAAAACAAAAGGGTTTCTTAAGCAGGCACTTGATTTGAATGAAAAGCAGATAATAGGAGATGGAAACTGAAGCAGAAAGAAGTCAAGATGAATGTGCATAGCACAAATTGTACACTCACCTTGATAAGTGCACAGATGGATGAACTTACATAACCTAGGTCACCTTTGAATTGTTACTCAATGTATCTTGAATATTGCAAGAAAAGGAGTAAAGGAATCAAAACAGGAAGTAATAATGAATCTTTCCTTGAATATGGCATAATAAAAGCTGGATTTTTAGAGATCAAAATAAGTATGACACATGTACAGGGTATTTTGCCCTGTTCTCCTCCCTCCTACAAAAATTGCACATTCATTTAGGAAATGATTCCAAAACAGCTTGGGAAATAGTCTTCCTACCACTTCCAGGGCCAGCAAGTCAATGGATTTGTACAGTAGAATGGATGCTTAAGAATAGCTTTAACTTACACATCAATTTGCATAAAGACTACAAAATATTTTTCTTTGATAAATGTATACAAGTTGATCAACACTTAGCAGGCACAGTTTTAAACAAAACAAAAATAACATCATTTAAGGCTATTGCAACGCAATTGGTGGTGGTAATAAATGTGCCAAATGTCTCAGAGGGAATGAACAGGACAGGACAATTTATCGAGGGATCCATCCTCTGTCATTAAGTCCCAGCTTCTGGCAGTCAGAGGCATAGGGATACCAAGAGCTTGCATTCCTGACCATCTTTGCTAACAGCTATTTAGAAACCTGTCCTTCCATGACCTTGTCTTTTTGTATTAGGACAAGAAGCAATGGGCTTAAACTGCAGCAAGGGAGGTTTAGGTTGCACATTAAGAAAAACTTCCTAACTGTCAGGATGGTTAGACACTGAAATAAGTTGCCTAGGGAGGTTGTGGAATCTCCATCTCTGGAGATATTTAAGAGCATATTAGATAGACATCTATCTGGGATGGTCTAAATGGTACTGGGTCCTGCCATGAGGGCAGGAGACTGGACTCAATGAGCTCTCGAGGTCCCTTCCAGTTCTAGTGTTCTATGATTCTATTTTGAACCTAGTTATACAGGTAACCTGGACTCTCTGGTTCAGCAACAGCCCTGGTACAGCACTAGGCATGTTCTAGGACCAGAGAGTCATGATAAAGGGCTGGCAGGCCAGCAGGCTTCCAGCAGCAAGTTGCCAGTGGGGCTGGGAGTCCAGCGCACAGCAGCCAGGCTGCCCAGTAGGCCGGGAAGCCTGATGGGCCAGCAGGGCAAGGGGGCTGGAAGCAGGAGAGGAGCCGGTTGGGAGGCCAGTAGCTGAGCCAGGGTTGGGGTGGGTTAGTGGCAGGTGGCCCAGAAATGACCTCCTCTGGTCTGGCAAAATCCCTCATTTGGGACCAGTCAGATCCCAAGGGTCCTAGACCAGGGAGATGCAATCTGGTTTTTTGGCCTTCACAATATGTCCTGGCAATGAGTTACCTTGTTCATGTGAGAAGTAATTCCTTATGTTTGTTTTTTAACTTGCTGAATATTAATATCATCTGGTGATCCCCCTGGTTCCTGTATTTTCTTGTATGGGCACTTGAGGCAGGCTTCCAGGTCCTAATCATCACCTCTGTGTGTCAGAAACCCACATCTTACTCATTCCTGAGTGGAGGTTTTAAGGGTTGGAAGCTCCTTGGATTTACACTGTAATATTCTAAGCAAATAAAGTTGTCTAAACAGGCAAACATCTGTGCTTTGCTTTATCTCTGAGGGCCATGACCAATGTATTGCCTACAACTATAATTTTCTATGCGGTTCTTTCTAAGCAAGTACATCTATTCTTCAGATAAAAGCATTATACGGAAAACATGTTAAGTAAAATAAGTTGTTTACATGCATGTAGCAATGTTTTTTTACAATTTCACCTATCAGTTTTATGGGACCCTAGCAGGTTATGTTCCCTCATCCCTTCCCAAAAGAGTGGGATTTTCCCTTGGGCAGAAGTTTTATTTGCTAGATCAGTAAGTAGGCCTGAGTTAGTTTAAACTCAAGCAATTTCTCCAAATATCCTTCCTTTTTCTGTTGGTCTCTGGAGCATTCTGTTTGAACTATCCTATGCAAGAATTTACAGTGTTGGGACTTCTTTGGTGGAATTACAACCTCCTTGAATTTGCTTAATCCTTCCCCACAGTTCTTAGGTCCTCTAGGAAGTATGGCTACTCTCCCCCATGAAATCACATGCAATCTCTGACCCATAAAGATATATAAACTTGATATAGTCAGAGCTCCCAAAGACATTGCAAGAAATAGTATTCTGCTTTATGATAGCTGGCTAGTCGCTGGTTAACCCTATCATTATCCTTGAGAGAACAGGACTAACCTCCTGAACTAAGGTGAGACCTGTAGACGTAATTGCAGGAATCTGCAGCCTACGTCCAGGTCTAGAGGTAGAGGATCACAGGATCTTGCCCTGAAGAATGTGGTAGTCAGAAGCCTTAGGGGAGTGTTGTCAACAAGGCCACCAATGAGTCAGAAGCACAGTTAGCTCAAGAAGTATCATAATCATATGTTAGCATTGATATTTCACAAATAGGCAGGTCTCCTTTCCATCTACAGGTTGAACTTCTTTTGTCTGGCACTCTCTGGTCTGGCAACATACACATGATTTTAGTTAGCCGGATGATGGGTATGGCTAAGTTTCCTGCGGTCCCAAAAAGTTTGCTTATAGCCACCAGTTCTGGCTCTCAGTGTTTTGTGCTGTTTTTTAGTTTTAATTTACCCCCAAATATCTTCTAAAATCCAAGTACGCAGTGAAAGTGTTGGTAATGCTGATAGACAATACTGATTTCCCACAGTTTGGCAAATTCTCTGGTTCAGCACTGGTGAGGGTGTCAAACTAGAGAGGTTCAACCTGGACTATATTAGTGTGCGCTGAATACGGATTGGACCTCCCTGGTGTGGCACCCTTGGGACCTGACCGGTCTCGAACAAGGGGATTTGCTGGACCAGGGAAGGTCCTTCTTCTTGTGGCCCAGGCTACCCTGCTGCCCCTATCCCCCCACTCTGGGACTCTCTAGTTGCTTCCAGTCCCACTGTTGCTGGGCTGGAGAGCCATGGTTGGAGCTCCGCACATGAGGCTCGAGATTCATAGCCGGGGCTGGGGCCAGAGCTCCCAGAGCTACTGCTGGCGCTGGAGCTCCCCGGCCACTGAAGCCAGAACAGGGACAGGGCTGGAGCTCTGCAGCTGGGGTCGGAGCTCCCTGGCCGCTGGGGCCGGAACTCTCTGCCGTGCCACCCATTATCTGTGTATCGCTATTGATTTCAGTATAGTTATTCCTGATTTGCACCAATATAACAAAGCCTATGCAACACTCAGAAACAAAGGTTATGTGGCCCAGAGCAGTGAATTATGTGTTAGAATCCCGAGATTGATGAGACTTTAATCCCAAAGACCCAACTGTTCTGCCTCATTCCAGACGATATAATATTTGGGGTGTATATTTATTCTGATAATAAATACAGTTTATTTTACACAGGCCCCAAGTTTGATGTCCTTTTCATTGGGCCCTAGACCTTTATACTGAAAAATGTAAAACTGCAATATACAGTCTGGTGAAAACTAGGAATTCTGCCACTGGGTAGCAGACTATAAGAGTATGTCTACACTAGCCCCCTAATTTGAACTAGGGAGGCTAATGTAGGCATTCGAAGTTGCAAATGAAGTCCAGGATTTAAATATCCCGGGCTTTCTTTGCATCTTCCCGTCCGGTCACCATTTTTAAATTTCACTAGTCCAAAGTAACTGCCCGCGGCTACACGTGGCAGTGAAACAGCAATTTGAACTAAGTCCTTAGTTTGAATTAACTGTTACATTCACTAAGGACTTAGTTCGAATTGCCGTTTCAGTGCCGGCTGTAGCCGCGGGCAGTTACTTCGGACTAGTGGAATTTAAAAATGGTGACCGGACGGGAAGATGCAAAGAAAGCACAGGATATGTAAATCCTGGGCTTCATTTGCAACTTTGAATGCCTACATTAGCCTCCCTAATTCAAAGTAAGTGGCTAGTGTAGACGTACCCAAAGAGCTTTTGGCATTCAAGAAGATTAGGGAACCAGTTTGGCTTCTGAATCCAGCAATCACCTGGTCGTGGAGAGAGGATGTAGCTACTTTTTTCCTCCCCCCTTTGGATGGGTGGCAATGACTTCAAATTTGGGGACAGGATTGAATTTCTCACCTTTGGAATCACTGATGGCAACTAGTTATCCTGTCACACTCTGACCCGGTTTCTGACACTACTTGACACGATGTCAGAAAAGGACTTTAGGTTGTTTTTTCTCCTAAGATGACTGGTAGTGAAATTGTTAATAATGTCATCACCAGAAGAGTCCTAATTAAAGGTCCAATTTTAGTTTATCCTGCGTTCCAGCTCACTAGAGTAGAGGGAATTTAAGACCCCACTTTATTTATTCCCAGCAGTACACCATGCCTCATCTTGCTGAGCATGGGGGTTGGAGAGGCTTAGGCTCTGTGGATCTGCTACATTACCTATTTGTACAGGTGAGCTGAAATGGGTAGGAAAATAGTGAAACCTTGACTCTGAGCCCTTAGCATATCTGGCAGCACGATTACAGTTTGACAGGGAGGGAGCTTATGCTGTGACAGGTGTGGACCTGTGAAAGCTTGTTCCCTCCAGGGCTGCTCCAGGGGCAGCACAACAGTATGTTGCCCTTTTCTGTAGAATAGCTTATAAAATCTGAGTCTGGCCTAAGGCTTCAGTTGGCAAGAGTGGGACAGCTCAGACCTTTCAGAGCTCCTGTTTCAAGCACTCTTGAAAGTCCATTTTTAAAGGTATCTGAACAATTATAAGTAATGGACATAAAATTCCTTGTTAAAAGAAATCTTGGATTCTGCAGCACAATTATTTAGTAAATTGATAAACGAGAAGTATTACATGCCACATAATGATATTCTGTGTGTGGTCAGAGGTATGAGAGGGAAATCTGTCCCTTTGTTTAGTTTGGCTACTAATTCCTTGATTCAAAATATTAAACAAGGAAATACACAATTTAGAGCAAATTAATTTTATGAATTAAAGAAGATATAAATTTGTATCTTAAAAAACAAACACTTGTATTTCCCCCCTGTGTACATTGTTTTTACATTTAAAAAGTCAACAACTATAAATTAAAAAATTGTTCACACATTTATATTCCTAAAGGGATTTAAATTGTATTGACTTTTGTGGAGCTTTCATTTTTTATAAACGTATTTATAAGGCTTGAAAAATAAATATTTTAAATTATTTTTAAACAATCTATTATATATTTGAGAGAGAATCTGTACAAGAACTTCTCTTAAGTGGTAAGAGCTAGGACCACCAACTTCAGTATCAGAGGGGAAGCCGTGTTAGTCTGAATCTGCAAAAGCGGCGAGGAGGATGGGGTGAAATAGAAAGGACTGCAAAGTTAAAATCTGACTCATTTTCTTATCAAAGCAAAAAAAAAACCAAACAAAAAAAAAACCAAATCAATACCTGTGAGACACCTACTAAAAAAGATTATTGATGGGAATCTGCAACACAAATTAAAAGAAAATTAAAAGCAAGCCCCATATATTTCACTTATTTTAATGAACAGATATAAAACAAGTTGCAAGGAGCACTATCCTACTCTATTTAAGTTATTCCACCCCTTCTAAATGACTATAGTATTCCAAAGGACTTTTAACTGCTTAACATTAGTGTTGGAACTAGAGGTGCTGTGGGATATTATCACACCCACTGGTTTGAAATGGTTTGTACTATAAACAAGCTTTGCAGCTTGGTTCAATGGCTCTCAGCAACCCTTCTATAAAAATTGTTCCAGCATGTCTGCTGATTGCTGTGATCCCAGAGTTTACTTTTCCTTTGTGAATGACTTGATTTTGCTGTTTTAATTATTTCTGGAGATCTTATGAGAGAGAGCTTTTTAAAAGTATATTTCAGGGAGAAAAAAACAAAAAAGGGGGGGAGAGGGCCTGCAGGCCTGTAAAAGAGCAGAACAGTTTAAAATTAGTTTAATTAGTCAATTTGCACACTGGAATTTTACAGTACAAAGAATGTTTTTAAAACAGGAGCTTGATTTGTCCTCATCAGATAGGAATGAACTGAAAATTTCAGTGGCATCCTAAATCCTTATTTCTGTTTTGTTAAATAAAAGAAACAGCCATTTTCATTGGTCCTAGAGAAGAAATATAGTGGTTTTAACTGTTTGGTAATAGTCATAATAATGAGAAAGCAAATTCTGTTTACCTTGTATGGCTGCAGAAATAGAAGTCATGAAAGGAACATAAGGTTGGGGAGGACATTGGGTTGGCAATCAGAATCCAGTTTCATTGCCTGTGTGTCTGGACAAAGTCAAAGTGAATGGAAAAAGTATACTACTGTGGAGGAGAAAAACTAGGATAATTCCTGACATAAATAGAGCACAATCCTTGTGTGATATGCTCTGTAGGGTGTCTCCTGATACTTGACTGGAGCACTCAAGAATCATGGATCTGGTCTACGGCAGAAGGTTGAAGTAAGATACACAACTCCAGCTACATACATTCCGTAGCTGGAGTTGACATATCTTACATCACGTGTTCATGCTGTCCACACAACGAGAGGCTGACAGGAGCAAATGCTCCCATTGTTTTCCTTTACTCTTTGTGAGGAGCAAAAATACCGGTACTGATGGGGGTTCCTTCTGAGTTTGATGTAGCAAAAAGATCGACAGGGTCAATATCGATCTTCCACATATTGTAAATGTGCCCATGGAGTAGTGGTTTTAGGAATAGTGGTTCATTCTTTAAACACACCATATATGAACTGCAACAAGAACTTCAGGATGTCTGAACTCTCAGAAGGACATGAATAGGAAAACAGGGACAATTAGGCTATGTCTAGACTACATGGCTCCGTCAACAGAGCCATGTAAACTAGTTTATTCGGCATAGTCAAAGAAGCGGGGATTTAAATAATCCCCGCTTCATTAAAATAAAAATGGCCGCCGCGCTGTGCTGACGATCAGTCCAGACGCGGCGCAGTCGATAAGGGAAGCCTTTGTCAACCACTCTGGTATGCCTCATGAAACGAGCTTTACCGGAGCAGTCGACAAAGGCTTCCCTTGTCAACCACGCCACATCTAGACTGCCCCGCTGTGCTGGATCAGCTGATCGTCGGCTATTTTTATTTTAATAAAGCGGGGATTATTTAAATCCCCGCTTCTTTGACTATGCCGAATAAACTATTTTACATGGCTCCATCAACGGAGCCATGTAGTCTAGACGTAGCCTGAGTGAATCCCAAAACCACATAGAAAATCTTGGGAGAGAATAAAGGAGAGGGGATAACAGTCTTCAGCTGCTATATATCCAGACAGGCACTTTAAAATGCAGTTTCCTATATAATGGATGTTTGGCAATCAAGTGGCATCCACTGTGGAGGAATCTGAGTTATCTGTTGTCATCGGTACTGTGTACTGTCATTTTAACAAAAGGCTTCCACAAATATTTTTCCTTTAATCTGTGATAAAGTATTTGTAACTGGATAGTGTTTGCTGTCTGCTTGTGAAGAGATGTGGTGAGGAATTAATCTACATATTCACATGTTTTTGCACTTTAACAGAAATCTTCTGTGATAAACAAGCAGCTCTAAGTTTAAAAAAAACCTTCTTAGAAGTGAACATCACTGAAAAGCATTGAACTTTGTTTCTTGTACACATATTGATGCTATATTATTCAACTTTTGAAGTTTCTGAGAATTGACCTTATACCACTGGTTCTAAGAAATAATTTTGAAAATAGCTGCTTTCTGGTGCAATCTTATATGTTCCAGAGAAGAAAGCTTCATCTGAATGAAGTAGTAGGATCCCTAGATATGTCTTTTCTGCCGGGAATGATTTAACACTGTCCTGAGAGAGAGCAAACTCTGTTGATGGTTGGGAAATCATCAAAACTATATTATAATTATATTATATTTTGATTGGTGACATTTTAACAAAGGGCTTATGTCCTGACAACTTCTAGCATTTCACTAGTTTCACTAGTTCCACTTGTACCAAGTCTAGGGGCATGGATCAACATTCATGTCACACTCCCTGTCAGTACTCAGTTCAGGCTAATGATCCAACCGACGGACCAAATTTGGTGATCAATCCTGGTCACATGCCAGCTGCAGCATGTTGAGCATATACCAGGAAGATGACAGGGTTTTTCTAGTTCCGTGGTGTCCAACACTCTAGTCACTAGCCACATGTGGCTATTTGGCTAGTTGAGTGTGGCTAATTCACTATTGGGTGGACACAATGTTTCTCGTGACTAAATTGTTGTTTTGTTGCTTTATTTCACCCATTTTGAGATTTGTATCTGTATGTTCCAGAACCCTTTTTTATTATTATTTTAATGAAAAAAGTCAAGCTAGAAGAGAACATTCTCCCTGTTTAATAACAACTCTCTGGGAAACTGATAAAAAAAGTCTCTTTTCTTTGTATACTTTATCAGAGTCCATGAACAGTTAAAGGGATTTTTTCCTTCTTGTGTTTGGTGACAGCAGAAAATCCCTGTAACTGGAAACACAGACACTCTCTTTCTCTCTCTTCAAGGTCAGACTACTGATGAGGATTTGATTAACTTAACCCATAAGCCTATGTGATTCCAGAAGAAAATGTTTGAAACAACAATAAAATCATTGTCATCAGATGCTTTGACTTGCTATTTTTGAATAATTCCATTTTGGCCCTGGAAGATGTAATCTATCTTTCTTTCATTTGTTGCAGATTGAAATACCTAAGACTTGGTATTAATGCATGCTACTGTTTCTCTGGCCTATGTGCTTGTACTAACAAGTACCTACGCTTACATATGGTTGTTTTCATTTGTTTGTTTGTTTTTTTAATAGCACGTATCTTAGACCTAACAATTACATTAAGAATGACAGAGATTACTTGACATGAATACTCTATATATTTATTATGGATTACTAATGCTGTAAAGTTTATTTTTCTGGAAAATATTTTACCTACATCTGCATTGCAAACAAAAACTAAAAAAGAGGGTAGCACAAACTTAGGAAATAACTATACTCAAGGAAATCTCTTTATCCATGCAACCCACTCTCCTGTTGAGCTAAATTCAAAATATTCACAAGTGCAATGTCTATTCAAAAGTCATTGTATCCAATTTATAACAGGCATAATTGAGAGGTATTTTGTTGACTTCAGTGGAATGGCTCTTCTTATGCCAGTGTTAAAATTGTCCCCTGGTTTACTTTACCATTTTTGAAATCTACTGGTGCATAGCATAGAAAGAACCAAGGGTCAGAGTCTTAGAATTGATCCTTCTGTACCTACTGCAGCTTAGTGGTAGAGTCTAGTATGAGGGTATTTTATAAGACCATGTTCATTTCCACTGAGTTGGGGGCCACTTAGCAATGATGCACAACATAGAGCAACCTCTGCACTGTTTTAAGTTGCGGGAGCTGTATATGGATGTATCAGACTCCTCTAGCAGCCAGAAATCACCAGAACACAGGGGCTTTGATCGTTTTCCTTTTATCTTGGCCAAGCCTTCTCCACTGGGGTCAAGGAAAGTATAGCCTAATATCTTATAGGCAAACCCCACTACACCCTTGTGTTCTCTCATGCCGGAGGAATCCCCAGGTAGCTGTAGCTGCCAGCTTTACAGGTGGTTTATGTCAGTAGGCAGGTGGGAAATGGCCACAAGAGGTACCAGGATCTGGCCCTAAGGGTCTCTTTAGTTTTCAAATTCATTTGGAAAAAGAAATGTTATAAACCTGTGAAATGCCTGAAGTGACAGCTCTGATCAAATAGTGATTTTTGCAGAATTACCAGTTGGCTCTTATTGCCTAAAGGATTTCCACATGAACTGAAAACATTTGCTAAATGACATAATCAGCTAATGATTGCTTAATTTTTGAATACATAGCTCAGTGCAGAGAGGGTAACAGCTGGTGTTTGTCAAATTAGGTTTTCTTCTTTGGATTTTTACTACTAATTTTCTTGTTTATTTAACATACTTAGCAGTGATTGAGCTCGAAAGGTCTTCCCTTCAGCTTATTATACTTCCAAGGTAAATGTTACATTCTCTTCAGGCCCAATGGAACTTCCATTTAAATCAGTGGCTCCATGATTAGATTGCTTTTAGTGACAGAGGTTTCTGTGTATATGTAACATAGCATCTGTGTATATATACACTTGGCATGTGTATATGTAACTTGATGGTAGTTTCATGACTAATTACAGGAGACTGGTCCTATTGATATAGGTAATACTAAACATATACCAATGATTCAGATTGCAAAATCGAACACTCAAAAGTCAGGAAAAATGAACTGTTAGGATTCTGTTCCTAGTGTTGATGGTAATGTGATCCTAGTAGTTAAAGATGTTGCTGCCAACCACAAAGAATTAACACATTCATAAAAAAAGTGACACAGCAAAGTGGATGAGACTTGCAAATTTAGATACCTGAGCTCTATTCAGAGCCATACCAGAAGTTACCTCTTGGTTACTTTATTTTAAAATTTGTAAAACGTGTCTGCCTTTTATAAGATAGGGGCATGAGACCTTGCTCAGTTAAAAGGGCAGTAATGTACATAGACTTAAGACCTTTTGGTGAGACTACAATTCTTGGTTTCTTCATGGTTCAGTGCCTTTTCCTCTAGGCCAAAAATGGGGCAAGTGCCAGAAGCTGTTTTTAAAGTATTCCCTCCCATCCCCCAAATCCAAAGCTCTTCACTTGATTGTGATAACTATAAAAAAGTTACAATATACATGTTGCTTTCAAATCATGCACTTGGTTAATATATTCTTGCTGTTTCTTTATGTTAGGATCTATATTTGAAAAAATAACTCCTTGTTTTTAAAATGTACTATACACGGATATTTATAACATATAAAGAAGTCTATGGCATAAAAGGTCCTGAGTTAAAGGATGGATGCATGGCCTTGTGGATAAGGCACTCCAATGGGACTTGGGAAATCTGGGTTTAATTACTGGCTTAACCAGAGACATCCTGTTTGGCCTTGAGTGAGTCAGTATGTGAAAAATCTTTTATATTGTATAAAATGACACCTGCCTCTCCAGTATATTAACAAAGAATTCTGATGAATCTTGAGTCCCATTAAATTAAGTTGGATGGCTGGATGAGTAACCAGTAAAGGACTCAACTACTAATAATTGCAATAACAAAAAAAGACATCTTGGTGCCTTCTTATATTGTAATGTAGGAAGTTTGAAAAGCACTGTTATTTATAGTGTATGTATCTTAACTTGCCAACAAATATTTGTTTCAAATGTAAAATAAAATAAACTTTACTCAAATTTTCCACAGGTGGTTGCCAAAATAGCCTTAAACAAGTGGGCAGTAATCAGGCAATTGCATTAGCCGCTGCAGCTGCAGCAGCCGCTATGGTGTCTGTAGATTCAGAAGCACCTCAGGGACCATCAACTACAAGTGTCCAACCTTGCCATGTGCTCACTCTGTCACCTGTCAAAATACCAGTTTTGACTTCACCTTTTCCAGGTAAGAGGTTTGTGGTACCACATAACTGCTTTTATTCAATCTGAATCATAGAGACTGTGCCTTGTGTGGGGTTGTTTTGTTACAAATGCTTTTTGTTAAATGATTGTTGAATGGGAATTGAATTTGACAGCTTGTGATATCTGAGTTTGTATATTTTAATGCCAAGGAAAACAATTATTATTATTTGTTGTATTCAACTGAGGTGTCATTGTTAAATGATCCATGCATTTATAAAGCCACAACTTTTCTTCAGCTTGATTCAAATGCACACAAGAGAAAATTTAGAACAGAAGGTGAAACTCAAACCTTAACTCCTTCCTTGTAATTATAATAATCTTACTCACTACAAAAATATGGAGACAAAAATCTCAATTAAATTTTATCCCACAGTATCCTATTTACTTCAATGAGAAAGTACTGTACATCTGTGCTGGTTAGGGTGGCCCTATATATTGAATTATCATCCACTATTAGTAGGCTTCTGCTAGACTTACAGTAAAGATTAAGAATACAGTACTGTTAGTTTTTGGTGATTTCATCAGTTATACTCTGCGGCTCAAATGCCTATGGATGCCACCTGGCAGATGCCATTGGTGTACATCAAGGTACAGAGGTCTTCTAGTTAAATGTCCTATGAAGTATTTCATGAAATCCTGTGTCATACTGGTCATTAAAATCCTTGTGAGTGTATGTATGGAGAATATGTATATATGATAAAAAATTATATTCTCTATGTCTGTCATTAAAAACAGCTCACTCAAAGGTACCAAAAACTTTCAGATATGGAGTGGAAAACATTTATCTTTGGATGGGGGTACTATGTATTGTACATCATACAATTATGAGTGGCATTAGGAGATAGCAAGCAGGATAACTACTTGGGGCCCATGCCACAAAGAGTCTTGTGAAGGGTAAATAAAATGATTGGGTTTGGGCCTGGCCTTCAGCTCCTTAATGACTGCTCTGAACCCCAGTGAGTCTAATGCCGGCCCTGCATACAATATGAGTCTATTTGAATTTTAATGTTAGTGCAGAGCTGGTGGAGGCTTGAAAAGGAAACTAATGGGAAGAGATAAACATTGATTATGTCGGGGGAAGAGGGACATTACCATGAAATATCAAAGTTCTAGTTCTGTTCTAGTAAACTTAGGGATGCAAATAAAACTTGAATCAATTGCCACACAGTAAACAGCAAGTTTAAGTTCAAGAAGTATCATATACTCACAGAATGTTGCCATGGTTATATATTTGTCCTTATAAGTGTGATAATATTGCTATTTTAAAAGGAAAAAAAAACTTTATTTGGCATGGTACCTTCTAATGTTCTTAATATGTTGTCAGACAAAGGGCCCTATTCTGCAATCCTAACTTACCTTGAGTGTGGTAGCAGGTATGTGTGTAGTCACAGTGATTTCAAATAATTAGAATGATAGGTGTGAGGAATTGCAGAACACAGCCATAAAGAACTATATATATTTGGAATGTTAGGTACCAATCGAAGGGCTAAATTTGGTATTTGGATGCACTTTTCAGCTTCTTCTAGATACCTAATTTTTTTTTAAGTGAGGGGATATTTGTTAGCACAGAGAAGTATAGCCAGATCAGAAACTTACAAAAAGTGTGCAATTATGCACGGGGTGCAAATACAATCTTAAGAGGACCAATTTGTGTCCAGCAATCTCTGGAAATACAAATAATAAAAATGAGGGCCTGTAAAATCAAGCTGGAAGAGCATGCCCACCAGTACAGTTGGGAGATTCCCAAGGCTATGTCTATATTGGCAAGATTTTGCACAAATACTCTTTAAAGCAAGAGTTTTTGTGTTAGAGTATTTGAGTAAGAGAGCGTCTACACTGACATGTGCCTTTGCACAAAAGATGTGCTTTTGCTCAAGAGCATCCATGCCAGTGTAGACTCTCTCTTGAGCAAGAAAGCTCCGATGGCCATTTTAAACATCGGGCTTTCTTGAGCAAGAAATTGATGTTGCCTGTCTATACTGGCCTCTTGTGCAAGAACAGTTGCACAAGAGGGCTTATCTCTGAGTGGGAGTGTCAGAGTATTTGCTCAAGAGCACTGATTTTATACATTAGAACATCAGTGTTCTTGCGCAAGTACTCACGGCCAGTGTAAACAGGTGGCAAGACTGCGCAAAATCTTGCATATGTAGACGTAACCCAAGTGTTTACTTTAGCAGAAGTAGTTCTTATCCAAGATTTAAAAGGCAAGATTTCATTTGGACAAATTGACCCATAGGAATCAAAATGTGAGGTTCTTTCCGAGCATGTAGAGGTGCTAGCGTACTGAAATGAAAACACAAAACTGAACTCATCCTTTCTGTAAGACCATTCAAGTCAGAGGAGTTATACCAGAGATTAATTTGCCTCCAGAAGAACCCATTTTGGCTCCCAGGTAAAAGCTCTGAGAAGAGTATAAATACAGAAGAGTCATACTTGTACTGGAAAAAAAAAGTACATCGTGCCAGTTGTATCCTTTTAGACAAAAGACATCTTGAATTGAAATACTGAAGTATTCTAAGAAGCAAAAGTTGCCCTAAGAAATGTACTTTTGATTTACAGTTGTACTAATATGCTCTGCATGAATTGCCTTAGATGTGATAGAATAGTATCAAACCAAGGAGCTATCACATTTAGATAACTGGCTCAGCTTTGTAACGATAAACATGTCAGACTAGGACAATTGTTGCTTTCCTAACCAATGCAAGGCTGATAGGATATCAAATATCAAGCTTTGAGTGTCTGAGCAATAATCCCATTATCAATCTTTCACAGTAAATTACTTTTTATGGGTATTTTCTCCTGTGGAGTATATAGTAGCTTCTTGAGAAGAGTAGTTTCAAAGCATGTGTCTGAACATGCTAAACAGATTTGGGATTTCACCTATACGTTAATCAGACAGCCCAGAAATTTGAAGCTATTTACTTTGCAAAGACTATCAATATGCTCATGTAAAATGCACTAAAAAGGGATTTAATAAAATATGCTAATAATGAGATAGGGATGAAGATGTCTATTTTAGATGTTCTTACTAAGTATAAGACCAACAAAAAGCCCCTGAAGGTCAATGGAAGGACTCCTCTTGACATTGGGGGACTTTGGCTCAAAATCTAAGATTTTTGTTCTATTATATTTATGCATTTCCCCATAGATTTAATAAGGGATACATATTTTCATTATGTGACTGAGTTCACAGAAATACAACTAAAATTATAGCATGTATAATGAAAATTATAGAAAGATTCCCATGAACACGATTCAAGAAACACCTGTTTGACAGTCTAACTTACCATGCAAATATTAATGGAGTGAGCTGAATTTGCTTCATATTACATCAGTTACATCCTTTGCAGATGCTGCACCTAGAACACATAAGTCTTGTAAAATGACTACTTGTGATCTCTTCTGTTGAATACACAGTGGATGAGATATTGAAGTTAAATTAAAGTTCCTACCCTTGCAGGGAAAAAAATGGTCAATTGGTCAAAAGTGCCCCTTTGCTGTCAAGAACAAAATTACATTTCTATTTCTCCACAGAAGTTAATGACTGGAAAAGCATCAAGGAAAAATAATCTAATATATAGATAATCCCCTGTGTAGGAAATACTTTACAACTCTGTCTGCTTTTCAGTTAGAAATATCAGTGCATTGACATTTATTAAAGATGACTTATTGTTCTCAAACAAAAATAAATCTTTAAAAGAACATAATTTGTGTACCCTGGGGCAATTGCATTTTCCTTGTCTCACGTACGATTTATAAAGTAACTTGGTAATTAATGATCTTTCATTCTTTCCTTGTATAAAGTTTATGTAAGGCAATGTCAAAATAATTTGCAAGAAAAGTTAGCAAATAGCAGAACATGTTATATCCATCTTAAAGCTATCAGCCTTAACATTTTGTAAAATCAAATCTCTATATAATCAGTTATACTGGACAGCACTTTTATAGCACTATTGATGTTGTACTACCCATAGTGGCTGTGCGTCTACACTGCTCTCTTATCTTGAAACAAGCTATGCAAATTGTGCACTTAAGAACTGGAATAGCTATTTTGGAATACCAGAAGTATTCTGAAATAGCGCCACTATCTAGACGCACCCCTTGAGAGCTGATTTAGCCCTGGCTGGCCTAATCAGCCAATAGTGCTACAAAAGCTGGGAGATTTAGGCTGTGTATAAGGAAGCTAACTTGTGACAGAACATGTGGTGGCATGTATAAAGCTAGGAGGCTGCCTGTTACTTTAAAAATATTCTCCCTGGAGACCACCCAGGGTTACACTAGTATGGGTTTATTTCCACTAAGTAGAACTAAAGAGGAGAAAGCAGCCACCAAAGGTTTAAGCTAAAGAAGATAGAACTCTCTTTCTTACACACACACACACACACACACACACACACACACACACACACACAAAGACAAGCAAGCAAGCACACACCTCTCCATTCTTTCACTCATTCACACCCATTCATTCCTGCCCTCATGCAATCACACACTTACACAGACATATAGGTTGCAGAAAGAGCCAAGGCATGTGGATCCTGGAGGGTCTGTCTGCTCATCATGGCTGGGGAAGCTGGTCAGGAGGAAAGACACTGGAGGGGAGTTTCTCAGGATCAGTGGAAGGAAAAAAAGAGCGTCTTACATGTGTTCCTTCTCTTTATATATTGTCTGAATGGCTCCTGTGACTCATTCACCTTGTCATCAGGGAGCATGCCCAGACTTCCCTTTATCCAGCAGAGAGCATGCCCAGACTTCGATGACTCATTGCCATGTGGTCCATTGTTCCAAGCCTTCTTCAAACACACACTCACACTCTCTCTCCATTCACTAAGGGAAGAATGCAGCTTAGGGAAAGTTACAAGCAAGGTGGATGCATGTTACAAAGATTACAAAGTTGCAGTTTACAGTAAATTTGAGAGTTACACAGATTACAAAGATTGACAAGGATCACAGTAAGTTGCAGTTTAAAACCTTAGACCTTACAGTTTGGGTGTAGCTTTAGAAAATCTATGTATATAAATCTAGTGAGCTCAGGCAGAGGCTTTTTTATGCAACACTGCCAACAGCAGGCTTCCTCCTTGAGGTAAGTGAGAAGGAAGAAGTGGGAAGAGGAACCCCTAAGAAAGGGTTTACCTAGAGAAGCTGGAAAATGAAAAGCTTGGAGAAGCATAGTAAAAAATGATTGAGGGGCGAAAGTAGTAAAGTATAGCCAGAGAGTTTAACTGCTCACTGTAAGGCCTCGTACTATAACCCAAAGTTGAAGGTAGACTTAGATTACCCTACCATTCAGTACAGCATGGCATTGCCTGAAGGACTGACATAGTCAGGACCATGGACAAGGTGACTGCCAGCCACAGCTTGTGAAGAGAGACTTTGAAAGACTCTCCTAAAAGGGGAATCAGAATGTGACCTGTTCAGATGACTGAGTTACAAAGCAGTGATTCTGAACCTTGGTGAGGAAGAGAACAGCTGCAAAAACACAGAAAGAGAAAGAGGATGCTGGTGTAGCTAACCCAATAATTTCCAGAAGGAGGCACTACCAAGTAATCATCCCATAACAATTACAGACTGCACCTCCATAAACCAGAACTCTATGATCCAGCAACATCAACAATGCATGGGGCAGGGGGAGGGACATGTGGCTCAGCTGGGTGGGTGGGGGGAGCCAGTGCTCTGGTCAGTTGGGTTGTAGGGACGGGGAGCCAGCATGTAGCTCAGCTGGGCTGTGGGGGCAGGGGTGGACAGAAAACCCAGTGGGGAGGGGCAGGACAGGGAATGGGGCCTGCAAAAGGAGGACCAGAAATGATCTCCCTTAGTCGAAAAAGGTCTCTCATACAGGACAAGTCAGTTCCCAAGGGTGCCAGACAAGGAAGGTCCAACCTGTAGTATCATTTCCCCCCCATTACAGTAAGTGACCAGAGATTTTTATTATTATTATAATTAATTGCATTTATATTTTAAGAAAGTCTTTTTCATATTGAGGTTTATAAAGCTAAATAGTTGAGCAATGTTGCCTACTAAAATGTTATTCATCATTGCAATAATTAAGTAATGATAATTCATGTTCTACAGAATTCATGCCATATATAATTAATTCCTTTGAATAATAAATTTTCTGTAATAAAAACAAAAAAAAAACTTGAGGAAAAACTCTCAAGCCCTCAAATCCCTCAGCATAAAAAGGATTTTTACTGTCAGAACTCTAAAATATTTCATTAAAATAAATGAATAATTTAAGAGAGAAAATCATTTTATATGTAATGAGACATGTATTTTAATAGACAAGTTATATGATTTTCTGGGTGTTTAAAACCACAAATTATATGATTTTCTGGGCATTTAAAATGACAAATTCAGAACAAAAAACCCTCAGAAGCTGCAAAACAAGAAATCTTTTGTTATGTTTTTCAAAATTCCATTAAGAAAGGATCTTTAAAATGCAGTCTGTTCCTATTTAGGATCCAAAATAGGGACTATCTTTGATTTCAAAGAGCTCAGCCTGATCAGCTGACAACACAACAGTTCTTTCTGCCCAAGATAGCACAGGCATATGAAGAGGACATGAGCATAAATGGCTTTTGAGGCAGATTTCAGGGTTGAGAAATCTCTCTCAGAAGAAGATATAAGTTGTTCTATCTCATATAAGTTTGAAAACCTGAATCAGGAAACATTGATTTAAAAAGACTTGGGAAAAAATAAAGCAAAACTTTAGTTCTCATTGTAATGTTATTTCTGTATCTCAGTTTCCATAAATGTCGTGCATTTTTTTTGGATGAACAGGTAGAATGATAACATTTCTGCTGCTCCTGCATTAAATTGAATCAGAATTGGAAAAAACATTCTCTGCCTTCAAGAGTGGATCAGACTGAGTTATGTAGAATGGTAAAATTCCCCTTGATTTCACTGGAAGCCGTGTTAGACCTAGGCTTAAGCCCTCTTACAAATACAGACCATAAGATTTCATGCAAGCCCTGCCTGTGAGCTTCCTGTATTTCCCACATTTCTTGACCCTTGCACTGCAAGGCATAAGACCTATTTAGTGCACACTCTCATCCCTATCCATCAGAGGCAACAATAGCAACTTGTGAAGTTTTGTAAGTACAGGTTGGACCTTCCTGGTCCGACACCCTTGGTACCTGAGAGGTCCTGAAGGAGGGAGTTTGCCAGACCAGAGGTGGTCAAACCTCGGGCTCTCCCAGGACTCTCCTCATGCCCACTGGCCCAGAAAATGTGCTGCCCCCCAAATGTTGGCTGGGCTCCACTCCCAGCTGCCACTCCACTCTGGCCCATTGGTCGTATCCTTGCCAGTGGGGCTCCCTGCCCACGGCCAGAAGTAGCTCAGCTCCTCCGGCCATAGGGTCTCTCTGCCCTTAGCCGGAAAAGGCTCCACACCTCCTAGCACAGAATCTCCCTGCTCCTCTCCAGCAGAAGTTCTGCGCTCCCAGCAGGAATGGGCTCCATGTCCTAGCTGCAGGGACTTCACTGCCCTTGGCTGGCGGCACCTCCATGCCCCTGTCTACAGAAGCTTCCCTGCCACTGATGGGCAGTGAATCCACACCCCAGCTGGCAGGGGCTCTGTGTCCCCAGCTGGTGGCACCTCCACACCCTTGGCCATACTCAGAGGCTTCCCTATCCTTGTCTAGCAGAGCTCTGCTCTTGGCTGGCAGGGCTCCCTGTCTGACCCTGCTCTGACTGCCAGAATCTGGCTGGCCCTCCAGGCTGCCTACCTGGCTGAACTCCCAGTCACTGGCAACCTTTGTGGCTGGGGCTCTCTGGTCCAATGATGTCTGTGGTCCAAAAGGACCACGGATGTTGCTGGACCAGAGAGTCCTGGACCATAGAGGTTCAACCTGTATTAGTCATTGTTGGTTACTTTTCACAATGATGTCACTGAGAGGACATACTTAGTATGTATTCCAAGTGGACCCACCACGGGATTTAATATGTTTGTAAATTATCCCAGACAGAGCAGAGTCTAGTCACCTTTTTAGGTCTGGATCTATAAGACACACTTGCAGGTTTAGTCCCCTTGTCTGCACCTTACCTTGTAACATGGGAGCCTTCCTTGTGAGTCTTTCCTTGTGACAAGTCCAACTGTCCCAGACCCTGATATAGTGCTTTAAACCTCCCAAGTCTCCTACATGTTTCTTCATGTTTCTTCAGAGTTTTGTCTCCCTTTGAGAGCTCTGGCTTCTAATTTAACTCTTTTTGGGAACAACTTGGCAGGCAACCTCACAGGCTTAACAAAGGAACTTCTTAACCACAATGTCTGTACATCTGAAGAGTTAGTTCCAGACCTTTGCAAAATAACACAGCAGATTGCTTGGGGAAGAGGATATATCCGGGCTGTGGTATCAGAGGGTAGCCGTGTTAGTCTGAATCTGCAAAAGTTACACTTGTCAGATGCATGTGGGTCTTTGCTGATGAAAGCATATGCTTCAACACTTCTGTTAGTCTATAAGGTGCCACAGGACTCCTCACCGCTATCTGGGATGTGTTTCCACTCTGGCTAACCCCATTTATCAGCACAACCAGTGTAGTAAAGCATGGTTGGTACAGTTTACAGTAGGGACCAGGTTGGTCTTGACTGGCTCCAGAATGCATTGGCTGCAAAAAGTAGTTTAAAACTAGTTACCCTGCATCACCTAATCCAGTATTGATTATATGTCACTCAAATCGTATAATCTGGATGACAGTCTTTAAAACTGGGAAAAGGGATTTGATATAAACTAGATTATGTTTTACAGGTTCTGAATCTCAAGATTATATATCATTACAAAATCATCTCCATAGGTTTTATTCAGTTCACTCATTGGGGTTCAGAGAATTCTTTCCCAGATGTGAGCTTAGGTGTGACACGTCTGATGATTCTTGCCCATATAATCAGGGTCTCACTAACTTCTGTATTTGGGATTGTGAAGAAATTTTCCTTTGGGTTGGATCGGCAGAAACACTTGTTTTGTTTGTTTGTTTGTTTTCATCCTCTGTAGCATGGGGCACAGGTCACTTGTAAGTTTAAACTATTATAAACAGTGGATTCTCTCTAAATGTAAGTCTTTAAATCATGATTTGATGTCTTCAGTAACCCACTCAGAGGTTGTCTGTCTACAGGAGTTGTTGGGTGAGGTTCTGTGAACTGCAATGTGCAAGTGGTCAGACTAGATGATCACCGTGGTCTTTTCTGCCCCTAGAGACAATGAGGGTAAACCTAGAGCAGGACTAAGACTGAATGCTATTTCTATGATAGAGCTGAAATGATCATTGCCAGGATTACACATGACATTTTTTTTGGCCCCTAAAGCAAGGTGGGGAACCATTTTTGAGCCGGGGGCCGCTGACCCACTTGAAAATCAGCCGGGGCCTCACACAAGTCAGGAGCAGGAAAAAAAACCCTCTCTGTGCCTCCCAAATGAGAAAAACACTCCCCACATTCCCCTCATACACCAGAGCCTAGGGGACCCAGCCTAGTAGATGTGTGCTCCAGCCCCCCAGGGAAGCAGCGGAAAGACTTGAGTGCCAGTGCAGGCTCCCCAATGTTGGGAGGGGAGCCCTGAGCCTCAGGGGCCAAATCCAGGCTGGCTGAGAGCTGCCGGCCTGAGGTTCCTCACCCCTGCCCTAAAGATTCATGAAGCTAGCTGGCTCCTAGAAGATTTATAGGATAGACTGGAACTCTGTGGCCTAGAGAGGATATATAGCATCTGATTTCTCAAGTCAAGAGTGTTCTTATTCACACTTCAGAAACATGACCATGGCTTAGATGTGAAAATAAAACATGAGAAGTACTGGCCTCTTGAGCAGGAAACCATTGTTTTTGAAGTGTGAATGCATGCATACTGGAGAGCTCTATACAGCCAAAGAAGAAATGCTTTGATCTCACTGGGGATGTGATAAAGAATAACTGGAACTGTTCAGTCAAGAGATAGAATCATAGAATCATAGAATCATAGAAAAATAGGACTGGAAGGGACCTCGAGAGGTCATCGAGTCCAGCCCCCCGCCCTCAAGGCAGGACCAAGCTCCGTCTACACCATCCCTGACAGATGTCTATCTAACCTGTTCTTAAATATCTCCAGAGAGGGAGATTCCACCACCTCCCTTGGCAATTTATTCCAATATTTGACCACCCTGACAGTTAGGAATTTTTTCCTAATGTCCAGTCTAAACCTCCCCTGCTGCACTTTAAGGCCATTACTCTTTGGCCTGTCCGCAGAAACCAAGAGGAACAAATTTTTTCCTTCCTCCTTGTGACACCCTTTTAGATATTTGAAAACTGCTATCATGTCCCCCCTTAATCTTCTTTTTTCCAAACTAAACAAGCCCAGTTCATGAAGCCTGGCTTCATAGGTAATGTTCTCTAAACCTTTAATCATTCTTGTTGCTCTTCTCTGTACCCTTTCCAATTTCTCCACATCTTTCTTGAAATGTGGCGCCCAGAACTGGACACAGTACTCCAGCTGAGGCCTAACTAGTGCAGAGTAGAGCGGCAGAATGACTTCACGAGTTTTGCTTACAACACACCTGTTGATACAACCTAGAATCATATTTGCTTTTTTTGCAACAGCATCACACTGTTGACTCATATTCAACTTGTGGTCCACTATGACCCCTAGATCCCTTTAGATCCCTTTAGATATCTTCATTCTGATTTTATCACATCCAAGTAGTCTTTTTATTAAGAGGTATAGGTAGATAAAATCAATCACATTCAACCTTAGGTAATTGATGATGGGTAACAAAGTTTTTTGCATGTTGGTAGGTAGTTCTATGCAAGTCCAATGGAGTCACAAGCTGTTGTCAATGAATGGCTTTTCATTAAGCAGTATAATATGAATTGGTGGCCTTAGTCTATTTTCTATGGATGCCTGTCAACATCAGAAAAGCAGAAATACAACTGATGTTCTCTGAGCGACAAAGACTGAATGAACATTGATAATGACCCACCCTTTAGAGTTTTTGTCTCTTTCAAAACAGGGATGGAGCCGGTGCAGCAATGACAAATCTTTTGTACTGCATGCCAAGAAATTACAAAAGGTGTTCAGCATCACATAATGCACCCAAAGTTCAGAGGAGCCTGTCCAACTGTCAGTGGGACTTCTGCTATTGACTTTGGAGGACAGCATTTCCGTTCTAGGCTTGGCTTATAGTTTTCTGTACTTCTGGACTTATATAATTTCTTAGTTAATTCCTGATGCAAAGGCAATTCACTTGATGAGCTTTCTGGTTATAAAAATTATGTATAGGCATGTGAGGAATTGAAGTTCATCAATAAAGCTATGGATAGTTTTTTTTTCATAAAAAGAAAATAATCTTAAAATATTCTACATTCTATATGAGTGCCCTAACATTAAGTTATAAGGTGGGTCAAAGACTGGAAGGTGGACAGTTGTGCCTTATGGTTAGAGTGGGTATATTGTGTCTAGTGACTGGACACAGACATCAGTAGTCAGGAATTGGCTCTGATACCTAGCATCTGATCCTGATATCCAAGGGTCAGGACCAGATTACCTGGAAGAAGCAAGACAGGATTAGGGCTGGGAACAAGGAGGCACAGAAGTTATCATAGCCATGGGCAAGTGCTTTGAACAGCTGCTGAATGGCTGCTGACTCTTTTAATTAACCAGATTGTGTAGCCAATGAAGCAGCGCTCAGTAGGTGGCCCAGAGAGGGGCTGTACTTCAGGCCCTGTTTCCTGGTGGGTGGAGAGTAACAGTACCACAGCTGCATTTGGTACATGGCACCTAGTTCCCATGTGAATCTAGCCCCAAACATTTATTTGGCCAAAACTATTCTGTGAATTCAGGTCAAATTTGTGGTAGTTTTCAGGCAACTGAAACTGCATTTATATTGAATAAAGTATTAATCCAAAAAAAGTTTCATACAGCTCAACTCTACATTTAACTTCACTAAGTGCATTCATAAAAGGAAATACTCTTATAATATTTGATATTTTCCAGCTTGGAATTGAGTTTCAAGCCATCTTGGTTTTCCAAATAAATTCTCCGAACTAAAACATCTGTCTTAAGGGTCTCACTATCTAACCGCTCAAGGCCCATGATATAGAGATCTTCATACTGATCTGTATGTTGGTACCTGATGCATTGTAGTATATTTTCTAGCTTTTGTAACATAAGAATCCATTTGGAAAATATTTCCAAATCAGCCTCTAATATTGCCCAATTATAGCTTAAAATGACTAGATCCCTTCTTTGTTTCCGGTAGTCCATGAAGAGAGTTATTTTTTTATGTTTAACAAAGTAAAATATTCTAGTTTCCATTGTTCAAAAATAGAGGTCTAATTTCCTTAATGAAATCGTTTAACATGTCATTCTTCAAACCTGATGTTCTACATATAGTTCATTGAATGGATTACACAAAACAAGTCATTTACCAATTGCAAGATTGCTAGTTTGGGATAATGTTGATCCTTCTCAACAAAGAATAAAATGATACCTTCCATATATTGTACAAAGCACTATCCCAATTATTTAATTCATTTTTTTCTAACAGTGGCCAGAATTCTTGATAATTAAAAAATCTTAAAATAAGTCACCTTGAATATATTGTCAAGCACTGCTAAACTTACTTTGACACATGTACATGATGAAATTCTGCCAAATGTGACTGACTGACTCAGGATAGCTGTGTTAGTCTGTAACTGACAGGTAAAATATTGGCTAAAACCTACATTGTAGCTGCCGTACTACAAGATTCACCTTTGACACTAGTATAGTTCTCAAAGTGTTAATGTACACTTCTGAAAATGCAGAACTACTGCAAAGTCAATATGTCTACCTAATAGATAGCAATTTCAGCAATCGCAATGGAAAAAAATCTTCACAAGAACTATGAGTCACCAAATGAAATTAATAGATAGCAGATTTAAAACAAACAAAAAGAAGTATTTCTTCACACAACACACAGTCAACCTGTGGAACACCTTGACAACGGATGTAGTGAAGTCCAAGACTATAACAGAGCTCAAAAGAGAGCTAGATAAATTCATGGAGGCTAGGTCCGTCAAATAGCTATTAGTCAGGATGGCAGGAGTGGTTTCCCTAGCCTGTCTGTCAGAAGCTGGGAATGAATAATAGGGGATGGCTCACTTGATGATTACTTGTTCTATTTATTCCTTGTGGTCCACCTGGCACTGGCCACTGTCAGAAGATAGGATACTGGGCTAGATGGTCTGTTGGTCAAACACATCAAAACATATGGTAAATTAATATATAAAGTATCAGCACAATAAATATTAGATTTTTAATATAATTCCCCTCTGAAATTAGTAAACTAATCTGTGCAGGATAGCATACTGGGTCCTTTAACTCAATTTTTATTTTTCAGAAAATAAAATAAAATTGAAAATGTTTCATTTGAATCATTGCTTTGGGGTGGGGCTGGGGATCAGTGGTTCAGCATGCAGACTTCCCTGGAAAGGGAGGACTAACCAGGCCTCTCTCACTACAGCAGCTTGGGGCCAGGTGAGAAGTGCCTCTCTCTGGCTGCTGCAGCTCCAGAGGGCATAGCCAAGGGAGGGGTACACGTTCCCTGGCTGATGCAGGTCCAGGTCAGGCTCCCCAGCAGTGGCAGCTCTGGGGCAGCTCCTGATTGGGTGCCATGGCTAAGTAAGAGGTGCCCCTTCCAGTGGCCCCAGCATGGAGCAGACATGGCTGAGAGTGAGGGGTCACTCCCCCTCCCGGCCCTAGCACAGAGTTGCCACAGCTGGTGGGAGGAGGAGGCACATTCCCTCGCTCGCTCAGAATGGAGTTGCTGCAGCAGCTCTGTGCTGGGGCCAACAAGCAGAGGTAGCAATCAGTGTGCCAAGCCTGAGCCCCTGACTTCCCTGAGCTCACACTGAGCCCTCTTTTAATATTTTCTCAGTTATGCCAATTTTGAGGAGTGAAGTTGATTTGGTGATTCTGTCTCTTTTCAGAAAGACAGACTCTTTCAAATATATAGTAGGTCAATGGAGGAATAGCAACAAGATTATTTGATTGTGAACAAGTTTTGCAATCATATTCTGATTTTTAGATCTTTGTAGTTCTCTTTCATTCAAAAATTCTTACAATTTAGTTGAAACTAAATATGAATGGTGAATGTTTGGAAACCACACATGGGGGGGGGGGGGGGGGGGGAAGGGGAGAGGAGCAAGGGGCAAAGGAAAACACAGTGCTTGTACTCTTTTGTGGGTGAACTTATGTAGGCATTTTTGGTGACTTATTTGCAGTGGTGAATATCTTGATGGATGAAGACAAAGAAAGGTCTAGCAGGCAAATGAATTAGGAAGTGATTCCAAGTTGAGACAGTGTATCCCTCATGGGTGAGGCAGGGGGAAAATAAATGTAAGGAAATGGGTGTCTCCATCATGATATCAGTATGCTAAATTCAGCACGTGTTATTTATTTGCCTCTAGAGATACCATAAATTATAGCAAGGAGAACTGCACGGTAGTACCTGTACTTTATCTGCTCTGTTGTTAGAAAGACAGGTGTTCATTCTCCTGGGCTGTCAAAACAGCATTCTTCGAGAAATTGTGATAAGCTTCTGGAGTTTATACAACTCTGGAATTTAATTCATATTTGAGGACTTTAGGGCTCCCGGAATTAGCAATTATTAGCTTTATGTTTATTGGATGAAGATCAAGTAAGCCAAGTGACAAATTATCTTTTTTTAAAATAATCATGGTGTCTATTTTCATGCTTTCTCCTACAGTTTTCTAATCATTCAAGTGGAAAAAAGGTAAAAGATGAGTTGGTAGTTGTGGACTGTTATTGTAAATTAGCAGTGAGTACAAATATTAAAAAGGCACCATCTGCCATATAAACCATTTACCACCTGTTCTCTTGCTTTCAGAATTACTTAATGGTTTAAATTTAATGTTTTAGCCTTCCACAGAACAGCTGGGATGTGACTAAGTATTTTTCCTATCGGTAACTTAACAACCAAGCACATTACATGTTAAAAACACCTCTCAATTCCAGGAGTTTGCTACATGGCCTTTCATGTGTCTATCAGCTTTCCCCATTAGCAAATTTTGCTGAAAGTAACAACAAGTTTTTATCACAACAATTACCCAAATATTTTTGGATGGCATTTTTTAGAAGGGCTGTTTTCTTCTCTGTGATAAACAAAACTGATGGCTAATTCAAAAGTGTCATAATACTTCTTATAGTTTCAGCACCAAAGGAATTACCCCAATGCAATCCTAAAATTCACCTTCCAACACATAGGGCCAGATTGATTCATTCATACTCACTCTGGACCTATCCAATGTGAATAAGACTGGATTATTTGTATGTGCACCATTACATGTATGAATGTGCACAGCCAATCAAAACAAAAAAACCTATCTGTGGGTGCTCTCCTGATCAGCTGGGTGGCATTTGAATTTCTCCTGAGTGTCTGCACAAGCAAACAGCTTACAGGGAACACCACTTATCATCCTGCGAGTTGGGATTCCATGAGTGCCTCATACATCCTGCAGGAGGCATGTCCCAGTAGGGTCTACAGAGCGGGACTCCTGGTGCTCACTAAAAATAGCATTGTAGACAGTGCTTTGACATTGTGGCTTGGGCTCTGAAGCCTAGAGAGCGGGTTGGGCTTCAACACCACTGCTGTTTTTAGAGTGAAAGTGCAAACCCCACAAACTTGAATCTAACAACCAAGGCTTAGAGGCCAACTTCTACAGGCCAAGTAGATAAAATCCTGTCTTGATTGAGGTTAATGGGAAAACTCTGAGGGCGTTTCTACACTCGGGAATAATTTTGAAATAAGTAAAACTGAAACAATAATGCCCAAAATAACAAAATCAAAATAGCACATCCACACTATGAGGGAGCGTTGAAATAGCTCAGAATGATTTTGAAATAGCATGTCCTCACCGTTTGGAGCCTGCCTCAGATTTAACAGACCTTGGAAGCACGTTGGGGAGGGCACCAGGAGGACAGACACTTCCTGTGGCTTCTTGGTCAGTCAAGGTGAGACACATGCTTAAAGGGGCTCCTTTCTACAGCCACATTTCACACATTACTCCTACACTGCCAACCCCCTTGTGGGACACCAAATGGACACTGTGTGCTCTGGTTGCCCTTGCAGATAGCACAACACTGACATCATGGAGCCAGAGCTGCTGCAAAGCTGTGCCAAGCTCATGGGCCTCGTGCTACGCTTCATGGTGCAGTTCATTCAGTCTGCCCACATACTGCTCCAGCCTGAACCAGAGGACACCTTAACCCAGGTCCTGGCACTCCTGCTGCTGCAAAGGCTCCTTTGCCCCCTGGACACCATCAAATGCTGCTTCTAGCAGAGGGAGACCAGTTTGGACTAGTGGGACTGCATCATCCTGCAGCGATAGGATGACCAGAAGTGGCTGCTGAATGGCTTGCCCCTATCCTCAGGCAACAGGACACCCAACTGCGACCCGCCATCCCCCTGCAGAAGCGCATTGCCATCTCCGTCAGAAACCAGTTTGGCTTGGGGAAATCCACAGTCAGGGCAGTGCTTCTGCAGGTACTCAAGGCTATCGACAATGTGCTACTATGGAATGTCATCACTCTGGGAAACTTCAATACCATCATGGAAAGCTTTGCCATCATGGGTTTTCCAAACTCTGGGGGGAAGGAGGCATAGATGGCACTCGCATCCCCATCCTGGCCCCCGACCACCATGCCTCAGATTATATAAACAGGAAGGGGTACTTCTTGATGGTTCTGCAGGCTCTAGTGGACCACAAGGGCCAGTTCACGGACACCACATTGTGTGGTCGGGGAAGGCACATAATGTTCACATCTTCTGTAACTCCTGCATATTCCAGAAGATGCATGCTGGCACTTTTTTCCCCAACCACAACTTCATGTGCATCCTACCCATCCCATCCCCTGGCTTATGAAGCTGTACATGGACAGCATGGACCCCACCAAGCATAACTTCAATGTCAAGTTCAGCAGGAGCCGTGGGGTCATAGAATGTGCATTCGGCTGCTTTCAGGTGAAGTTCAGGAGTCTCCTCACCTGCCTGACCTTAGTGAGCACAAGATCCCTTTCATGGTAGTGGCATGCTATGTGCTCCACAACCTATGCGAAAGCAAGGGGGAGACTTTCCTGCTAGGGTGGGAGGCAGAGGCTGAATGGATGGCCAGGGCTTATGAGAAGCTGGACAACAGTGCCATGCAGAGAGCGCTTTAGAGGGCAGTGCTCATTTGGGAGGTCTTAATGGAGAGTTTCAGCCAAAGCCAGCTGTGAGAATCTCCCTCATGTCTCTCCACAAGGGACCTCTGCATTCCCCTTATGTGCTTTTCCTCCCACACCCCTCACTTCCCCTGTCCTCCCTTCCCTCCTCTCCCACACAGCAAATAAAAAAGCCTTTTTTGTTTGATAACACAAGTCTGTTTATTAGGAGGATATAAACCAGGGGAAGGGCTGGAGAAAGAACCTGGAATGAGGGAAGGGAGAGGGGGCTCAGGGACAGGGCTGGAAGTGATGCTTGCTTTGGTCAGTTCGTGAGGCTTTGGCTGCCCTTGAGGTCCTACTATCCCATGTTCATGAGCCACCGTGGGATGTCTAGGAAGGGAAACACATAGCCTCAAGCTGGCTCGCCAGCTAGCCCTAGGCAGTCTTCCACTGCTTCTGGTCAGCCTGGCACTCCTCCTGGTCAGTGGCCCACTCCCATGGCTTGTTGTTGAGCCCCCAGATGAGGGACTAGATGCAGGCCATTTGCTCATGCAGCAAGTCTTCCCAGGTGCATTTCTTCTGGCAGATCCCATGAAGTCAGGAGGATGGCATGGGAGGTGGATGCTTGCAGCTGGCCCACCTGTGAAGAAAAGTCACAAAGGTACTTATCCCAGGAGACACTATTCATGAAGCCTAGCCCTAATCTTTGAGCCAACACTGAAGGTCTTGGTTCAGATGAAAGGAATGTGATGGCAATGTGATTCGAGTGAGGCCATCTCTTGCCTAGACAGCAGGCACTTTCCTGCAGGGGCATGGACGTCCCAGGGGAGCATTGCTACACCCTTGGCCTGGGGAAAAGTAGGCATGGTATGGCTTCGGCTAGGCCAGAAGCCTGCAGACTGGGAGAGGAGGACAGTGTAGTTAAGCCTCCTTTGTGTCCTGCACATGCCAGGTTTGGCACTGATGGCATCCTGCAGAGAGAGAACTTCTACCCCTTCCCACGGGGGTGTGTGTTGGGGGATGTTTGTGTGAGCAGCATACACCTCTTGCCGAAGTGAGTGCTCCCTTTTCTTCCTCTCACCGGCAGGTTCCCATGCAGGAGATCGGTCTCCTCTGCATCACCATGCTTGACCAGGAGCAGATGCTGCCTAAGTGCGGGCCATGTGCACTACTGCTGTGTGATTCTATAACCCCAGCCTCCTAAGTGGTGGCTTGTCATGAGAAGGTGTCTCACCACAGAGTTGGAATAAGGCAGGCCTGTCCAGGAACCTTGTGAAAAGGAGTGAGGGGTTCCTTTGTGAGAGCATCATGGAGTTGAGTGCTCCAGACTGGCACGCCATGTGTACTCACATGTACAGGCTGTTGTGTGACCCCCCAGGCTGAGTGAGGAGGCAGATGACAGGCTATGATGGGCTGCACGTGTAGATAGGGAAAGTTATAGAACTCACCTGAAGTGCCTTCCCCAGGTTCGCCCAATGCCTGGGAGACATCCTGGGAGGGGGGACCAGCTCCAAGATGAGGAGCTGCTCCTGGTTGGCAGGCATGGTCACCTAGCTGGCCTGCTCATCGTCCTTGTCTTCTTCATCCTCCACAACCATGCCCCCATGGTGCTGACAAAGATATGTCCTGGCTAGACTCAAAGACAATGGTGGTAGGAGGAAAGATTACCGGCCAGTCTCCCAGGATGGCATCAAACTAGTGATAATACTGGCATGTGTGCAGCCACCCCAGAGTATCCATTATGCCCCTTGGCCTTATTATAGGCCTGATGAAGCTTCTTTATTTTCCTGGGAACCTGGTCGAGGATCCATGTGTGCCCCTTCTCGACCAGGCTGGTGACCATCCGGCAGGAGACATTGGTGTTGCACATTCTGGTATGGACATCCTAGAGGTTGGTCTTCTGCAGGAGCAGCACTAGATGAGCTGCCAGCAACTGGTGCCCTAGGCGAAATGTGCAATCGGCACGCGATCGGCGCCCCCACCTCCAAACTCCTCAACGTCCGTTTAATTTGGCGCCCTAGGGTACCTCCTAGCTCATGCATATGGATGGGCCACCACTGGTCTCTTCGCCCTAGACATCAGTGAGGTTTAGGTTCTCTGCACCCATCCAGGATCAAGCTTATTTGCATCCCTGGCCACTTGCAGCTGAGGGTGATGCAGGAGAACTTGTAGCAATGGGGGCTCAAAGGGTGTGCTGGGGTCAGCCATGACTCCTGGGATTTTGCAGTGTGGCATAAGGCTGGCAAGGCTATCCTCATGCCACAAGCCCTTAGCCTGCAGCCTGCTGCTTTAAAAGCTCTGCAGGAGAAGGGGAGCACTGGAGCTGGCTGGTGTGGCCAGAGCATCCACAAGTGCAGCTGTGAGAGGCATCTGGAGGACAATTATTTTGAAACACTAATGCTATTTTGAAATAATTCCTCATGGAAGGCAGGAGTACAGATTTGAAATAAACAGCTCATTATTTCGAAATAATGGGCTTGGCAGTGTGGTTGCTCCACTTGTTGTTTTGAAATAAGAGAATTTATTTCAAAATAACTCCCTTGTGTAGACTAGGGCTAAGAGGCCTAATAAATGTGCTTTGATCACTTCTGTTGTCATTGGCTTGGGTCTATTGGTGCTATTGTACTATTAGAAATTTTGTGTCTCCTATACATAGCTATATCACTAAATAATGCAAGATGCTGTGACACAAAGACATCTTCTTTGAGCCAATGATATGTAGAAATTAGAAATGTTCTAGAGTTTTATATATTTGCTGAAATCAACGAGATTTTCATTTACTTCAATGCATGCATTTTGGATTGGACACCATGTTAAGGGAAAAATAAAGGATTTAGCAAAGATAATTAAAGTTATAAAACTTTTATTGAAAAAAAATAACAATACCTGTGTATCTTAAAGTGGTTTGTTTCACAGTCTTCGTATTCCATATAATGTTTCATTGATACTATGGGTTGGACCTCCGTGGCTGGCACCCTTGGGACCTGACCTGTGCCAAACAAGGGAATGTGCTGAACTGGGAGAGGTCCCCTGCCACTGGCTCCCAAGTCTACTGCTGGCTCCACTTCCAGCCCTGGACGATCACCCAGCTACTGACCCTGGCCAGGTTGGCTGCTGCTGAGCACAGCATACTGGGTGACTGGGGCCCTGGTTCTTCTGCCAGTCTGCTGCCAGCCTTATGGGCTGCCAGCCCAGCAGCACTCCCAGCTGTCAGTCCTTCTGCTGCCTGACTCCCAGGCACTGGGTCTCTCTGGCCTGGGAACATCCGTGGTCTTGCTGAACCAGTAGTCTCTGTTTAGGCAGGTGCAACTTTTAATTCAAAGTATTCAGATTTCCCCTTTATTGCATTTTGCATTCATAGATTTTAGTGAAAAAGGAAATTAGTAGAAATGAAAAACAATCACTGTGTTTCCTGGGTCCCACTTTTAGAAATGCTATTTATACACATAATATATACAAATTGGTCTATGCGTGTATTTATTAAAGATGTAAAGTGCAGTAAATGCTGAAAGCCTACATTAGGGAATCTGACCATGTTAGATTGTATCTTTATATTCTGTGGAGCGAGGAGAATACTGAGTTTTATCCCCTCTCCCCCATATTATTAAGATGGTTCACTTTGTTGTGAAACTATCTTAGCAAATGAGTTTACCGGAAGATGAAATTCAAATTAATATTGACTAATACTTGTGGAAGATCAAATGAGCAATTACAGTAAAACTCCCAATTGTCCAGCACTCCTGATAGTCCAGCATCAAACTGGCAAGCACTCCTAATGGAACCAGGACGGAACCTGGAAATGCTCAGATCAGCCACTGTCACGTGGGTTACAGCAGAGAGGGGAGGTGTTTGGCTCTGGGGAAGGGGAGGGAAGAGAAGGGGAGGGAGATTGGGTTATGCACTGCGTCCCAGCCAGCCCATTGAAAAGCCGGCCGCTCAGCGCATGTGCCCCAGCTCCTGGAGGGAGCTGCACGGCTGTACTGGCAGCTCCAGGACCCAAGCATAAGGTTGGAGGGGCAGAGGGATTGGGTTGGGAGTATGCAGTACCTCTTGATACTCCGGCATATCCGATAATCCGGCACCATCTAGGTCCCAAAGGTGCCGGATTATCGGAAGTCTACTGTATTCACAATAGAAACATAATTCGATGACAGTCCTTTCAGGAAGCAGAAATTGTGGGAACCCCAATTTGTTGATGGCAACCTGCAAGCAGATGAACAGGAGATAATCGGCAGTTACTCACTAAAAATTACTTGCCCAGCTTTAATTCTGTATATTGGAGCAAACAAATGAATGTCCATAGTTATTAAAGTGATTTTTTTCCTCAGACTAATCTTGGGCATACAATTACTTTTCAGATGCATGTCTGTCTTTGGATGGCTTTCCTAGCTACGATAACACTACTGTCAAAAATGTTAGTTTTCTCCTGTAGTTGGAGAGCAAACACCCACAGTGATCTGTGAATGTTCAGCTTCTCTAAATAAATTTCTGGAAATGGGATGATCCTTCTTAAGGTGATTTTTACTCATATAAAGAAAAATAACCATCTATTGCCTTCATTATTAAGTTTTAATTATTTTACCTGCAGATTTTCTGAAATTATTTATAACAAGTCTATAATAATTAAGGATGATTGCAAGGGTAAATATACCCTACAAAGAGAGATGTGGAATTTTTTCATCTCCCAGACTTAAGTAAGGCAAAAGATTTTCATGACATAATTCTTCCCCAGGAGTTGTTAGAGCATGTATTGATCTGACACTGCTTTAAGAATGGCCATATCCCAGGTGGCTTTATGTGTGGTAATTTAACTAGTTTATGTATAGAGCTTGGATTTTTATGTCCAATGGAATGGATCTAGGAAATTATATCTTGCTGATGCAGTTTTTGTCATTGCTATGAGGAATGCCTCAATAATAAGAAAACCCCAAATCTGTTGCCTTTCTAATTCTTTTAAGCAAGGTCAGAACTTGGTGAAAATTCAACTGTTAATTGCAGAATATTTATAAATCTGAAATATATTTGGTCTCTGAAAATCTAGTTACCAGGCTGACTTTCTACACTACAAATTCCTTCCTTCCTTCACTTCTGCCATCCTCTTAGCTTATCAACTCTGCTTCATCAACATTATTGAATATGATGTCCTCAGTCTCTGCTGTCTTTTTGATTCACTTCTGAAACTCTTCTCTTTCTGCTTCCTGCTTTATTGGAAGAGAATTATCAAAATACAATATGACCTTATCCCTCTGCTCAGTTTGTTTCCTCTTCCCCCTTCTGCAACACTCTGGTCCACTTGCCTTCCTGCTCCATCCTATTTCATGTCTTAATCTCTCTTGTGTCTACTCTCAACTCCTCACTGCACTTATTCTTCTCCTTAATCTCTCACTCTCCTCTAGTTCCATCACTTCACAACAAAAACTCACTTTAATCTCTTCCATCTTAACAAGCGCACGCACATACGCGCGTGCACACACACACACACACACATATGAAGAGAACACTACTCTTGACTCCATCTGCATCTCCAACTATTCTTTCCTTTCTCCTGTCACTTTTCTATCTTTCATATAAGCTCCTTGAATGCACTGTATGCAATAGCTCCCTGGCACATCTCTCTTCCAGTTCTATCCTAGACTTTCTCCAAGCCAGTTTCTTTAGCCAAAGATCTGAACCAGTTCGTCACACCACCGACTTCTGGAGGAAACTACAAAACATCAGTAATCTTCCTGAAAACATCATCCCTGACTACCATGGACCATAGAAGCTCTTTATACCAACATTCTACATGAAGACGGATTATAGGCTATCAGGAACACCATCCCCAATAACAGTACTGCACACCTGGTTACAGAAATCTGTGACTTTGTTCTCACCCACAACTACTTCTGATTTGGAGACAACTTGTATCTTCAAGTCAACAGCATAACCATGGGCACCTGCATGGCATTACAATATGCCAGCGTCTTTATGGCTGACCTTGAACAAAATTTCCTCAGCTCTCACCCCCTCGGACTCTTACTCTGCTTATGCTACATCGATGACACAGGAAAGTGAGCCTTGAAGAATTTCACAGGGATTTCAACAACTTCCACCCCACCATCAACCTTAGCCTGGATCAGTCCACACGAGAGAACCACTTCTTTGACACTACAGTAAAATAAATAATGGACAAATTTGCACCAGCCTATACCAGAAACGTACTGGCCGCTCCAATTACCTTCATGCTTCTAGCTTCCATCCCAGACACATTTCTCAATCTATTGTATACAGCCAAGCCCTAAGATACAACCAGATTTGTTTCAATCCCACAGACAGAGACAAACAGGATCTACATAGAACATTCATAAAACTGAAATATCCACCCGGAGAAGTGAAAAAACAGATCAATAGAGCCAAAAAAGTACCCAGACATGAACTACTTCAAGACAGGCCAAAAAGAGATAACAGAATTCAACTTGTCATCATCTACAGTCCACAACTTAAACCCCTCCAATGCATTATCAACAATCTACAACCTATCCTGAAAAATGATCCCTAACTCTCAGAGGCTTTGGGGGAAAGGCCAATCCTTGCTTACAGACAGCCCTCTAACCTCAAACAAATTATTTCCAATAGCCTTGCAACACACCTCCATCATAATCATCCAGGAAACCCACCCCTGCAATCAGCCCCAGTGCCAACTCTGCCCACACATGTACACCAGCGATATCATCACTGGACCTAACCATATCAGCCACCAAATCAGAGGCTCATTTAACTGCACATCCACTAATGTGATGTATTCCATCAAATCCCAACAATGCCCCACTGCCATGTATATTGGCCAAATTGGACAGTCTCTATGGGAAAGAATTAATGGGCACAAATCAGATATCCAAAAAGACAATATAAAAAAACCTGTTGGAAAACACTTTAATGTACCTGGACACCCATTAATGGATCTCCAAGTCACCGTTTTGTTTCAGGCAAATTCCACAAGCCAAATACATGCAGAAGGACTGGAACTTAACTTAATTTACAAGTTTAATTCTTAGTCAAATGGTATGAACAAGAGCAGCAGTTGGCTTGCATACTACCTTCCACATCCTATGACTTAATCTACCAACCAAACAATGGAGGTGCTAATGCTTCTTATCAGTCTCTTGTAACTATTTAGTCTTTAAGATGCTGCTAAACTTTTTGCTGTTTTTTAAGATTTTCCTGTTACAGACTAACTTGGCTATCCTTCTGTAGCTTATCTACTCACTGTCTCTCTTTCTTCTTCCTCCCCTCCTTTTTTCCCCTCCTTCTTTCCCTCCCCTCCCCTTCCTTTCCTTATTTATTCTTGGATTTGGACTTCTAACACTCCTGTTATCTGAAGAAGTGGGTTGTGCCCACGAAAGCTCATGATACCGTCTGTATGTTTTGTTAGTCTTTAAGGTGCTACTAGTCTATTTGTTGTTTTTAAAGTTTTTCCTGATTCTTTTAGATTGTCAGCCAACTTTGACAACATCGACCAGGCTCTTCATCTTGAAATCTTGTCCTTCCTATGCTGCCATGGTTGATTCTTTCTTCTCCTGTTCCTCTTCCTCTTTCTGTAGCTGCTCATTTGGCTTGTTCTTCAGAGTATCATACTCTTTTTCACTCCAATATTTTGTGATGAAGACTGTGTCCTGGTCCCCTTCATTTCTCCTCCTGTACTTCCTCCAAGTAATCTGATCCACAGGCATGAATTCAACTGTCATTTCCATGTTGATGACTCAAAGATCTGTCTTTGATTCCAAACCTGTCATCTTCTGTTCAAAATAAAATCTGCATGTCTCTCTGATATATGCTCAAGGTCAAAGTGGCTAAATAAAAGCTCCTAATACTCTCCCCCTATCACTCAAGCCTGTTAACTTAGTCTCTGAAGACTCTGTAGGTCCTCACATCTAGACTATAATCTAAAATTTGCTGATTCTTCCTGCATAATCTCTCTAAGATATAACCTATGCTCACTGCTAAAACTCTCAATTAAACTCACATCGTCTTATATCCTGATTCCTACATGGTTTTTTTCTTGCATTGGCAAATGCAGTTTTGCCTAATATCCATTCAGAAATCTGCTGCAGAGATATAATTTTTCATAGTAATTTTCCTTGTCACTCATTTCTCTGCATCACTCACTGTCTCCTTCTCTTTCACATTAAATATAAGCAACTTGTTTTCACTATCTAGGCCCTCCGTGCCCCCTCCCATGCTGTTTTTCATACTTGGGAGTATCTCTCCCAAAATATCTTTAAAACCACTTTTTTCTCCTCCTCCAAATTCCTCCTTTTAAACTCTCCTTTTCTAGAAAGCCTAAAGAAAACTTGGCAATGGTTAAAATGCTAAAGCATTGAAACAACTGCCTATCCTGCTGACCAATAGTGTCTCATTTTATTTTGTTCTCCCCTGTCTGTCTGTGTCCATCTGTTATTCCTTATCTCATATATAGATTACAAGTTTTTGGGGGGCAAGAACTGTCTTTTTGGTGCTTGTATGGCACCTAATACACGGTGGTCCTGATCTGTGATTAGAGTGCCTAAGGGTGGTGAATACAAGCAAAAATAACCATATTTAATGAAACTTTAATGAAATTTTTGGTTTCAGTTCTCATATTTATTTTGGAGGGAGCCATTCCCTTATGTAGGTAATGTCTATGCAGAGACCTATCACAAGATCATGCAGAAAATGACTCAAAGTAAGGTGCATCAATGCCATTTCAATTTCATGATATAAATGGCAGAAATATACCCCTAGTCACAATAAATCTGAAAATAGAAAATGGTCATGTGCAAGAAGGAAGAAGAAAAGATAATTACAACATAGAATATCCTTTAAAAACTTGAAGTGAAGGCTGCCCCTAGCAGCGTAAACCCTTGAAATGAAGCCTAACAGAAATGGCAGATGAACCAGGTCATGACAAATAATCAGTGACAGTTCCATCACAGAAAGGAAGTTATGTAGCACCATAGGTCTTTTCCCCCTCAGTTTAAGTAAGAAGAATGATTCTGTGGCCAGAAGGCAGTGGTATGGATTTTCTAGTTCATTAATGCAGTCTATAAGCAGAGATTACCACTTTTTGTCCATTCTCACTGGATGGTATTGCAACAGGTCTTTGCAAACCGTTTTGATAGCCTGTTAGAGTACAAAGTATTTTGGGGTTTGGAGTTGTATTAATTTGAGGGTTTTTTTTACTTGCATTGTTTTTCATTATGTATGGACATCTTATAGCTCAGGAATCATAAAATAAAGTAGTGTTTATTTATGAACATTAGGGCTATTTGTTCTTTCTTGCCAGATTAAGCTCCTGTTCTCAATGAAGTCAATAGCAAAAGTCATTAGTTTCAGTGGTTACAGATTAAGCTATAATAAGCTAATAAGAGGAGAAATGCTAGTGGCCCGCTGCCCTTTCTGTAGGGTTCTCAGTTAATCAAAATGTTGAACTCTAAACATGAAACACTTTGACCAGCACTGGAATCCTTGTATCAGCAAGCAGTAAATATTCCCTGAGGGTAAAGTATTCCAATGAACTGTGAAATAGCTGAATATCCATATATTATGATAGTTATAAATTATGGGATTTTTGGAAGTAGGATTTTCAAATGCCAAAGGAGACTAAACACCAAAAATAGAACAATATATAATAATAACATACTATTAAAGATGCACTGTGTAGTAGATGCTGTGGAGGCTGGCCAGAAAGGCATATCACTCCAGCTGGGGATTTATATATTTAACTTGAGACATGCCATCTGAACATAAACTAGATACCATGAATAAGTCAGTAAAATGTTGAAGAGTAAGGGTAGGAATCCCCCTGAGCCACCCTTTGCTCTGCCCAGCAAACCTCATTGTCGGGGGTAACCAGAAGGGAAATCTGTGTTTTGCAATAGTACAAAAAATTAGCATGAGCTTGCCTCTCATTTTTAAAATTATTATTTTAAATATTTACAGTATTTTCTCTTTGCAATTTGATCTTATTTATGACACCGTATCTGACACATTTTCTAGGTAAACTCCTTAATAGTTTTGTGAAACATCGTGTTTAGGTATAAAATGGAGTATAATTATTCAGCATTTCCTAAATATTTTAATGTGTTTGTAAAGGTTGGTCTCTTGATAAATACAGAGCATTGTTAAAATAGTACTGTGTTTTACATAAACACCATGACTAAATTGTTTTGATTAGTAAGTCAATTTTTCTTCTTGTAAGTTATGTTGAGGTAATTTGGAAAGTGTCCAGAGTATTATTGACAGTCAAGTTACACCACCCATTTTATATATAGAACAAGAGGTGTGAGGGAGAGGGAGGAAGAGCTGTGTGTGGAGGAGAGACAAAGACAAAAAGGTAGGTTTTAGAAATATAATAAGTACCATACTGGCCCAGATCTAAAATTTATCTAAAATGTATTTATTTATCTGGCCAAGTACCAGATGCTTCAAAGGTGTCAGAGCCCTGCAATAGGCAGTTGTGGGATAATCTGGCTCCTGACATTAGGTTCTTGCTGACTTTTGTTAGTTAGAGATTGGTGTAAATAATGAAGTTTGATATCCCTTACACATTTCTTCTTATAAATCATTATGATAACACTGGATATTCTTATCTTATGTTAGTAATTGTCCAATCCCCCTCTTGCATTTTGCTAAATTTTTATAACAATTATTTCCCACGGCCATGAGTTCCACAATCTAATTCTGCATTGCATTAAAAAGTATTTCTCTTTATCAGTTTTGAATCTGACACCTTTTAATTCATTGAATTTTCCCTTGAACTTGTTTTATGAAATCAGAACAGAAGCTCCTGACATGCTCTCTCTGTTCCATTCATTTTATATCTACATTTAAATCTACATTCCTTCTTATTATTCTCCTTTCTAAGACACAACTTCATATGAGTCTTTCAATGTCTTCAATCATTTTTGTACCATGCTGTGAACCTTCTCTAATTCTAATTCTCTAACACTATAATATCCAGTGTATGTATGCCCCCTTTTTCAGGTATATCTGTGAAAGAGAGGGTAACTCTTTTTCATTTAGAAGTAGAGTATAAAGAAAATATGCAATAGCAAATATAAGATACTGAAAACTACTAAGCTGGGGTTTATGAAACCTATGGGGATGGGGAAATTGCTCCCAGTGTACTGCTCCAAATTCAATACAGTAGTGTGTGTGCATGTAGTAGTAGTAATCACAGCTTTTTTGTTCTGGATACTACAGAATAGAAGACAAGACACAATGCAAAAAAAGTCTAGCTCCTATTGATATCAGTGCCCAAACTCTTAAACCTTAACCTATTTCAGCGATGATCCTACTAGCCTCTCCAATATGAAGCTTAAGGATATGGAGCAAAGTAGAGTATGACCTCACTGTACCAGACATTAAAAGCTTCAGGCTCCTTTTTCAGAGATCCCCCATCTTTATCCTTACTCCAATACCAATTTATTAGGGAAACAGACTTCATATTGAAGGATTGCCTGCACTCAATTCCAATTAAGTTGCAATAATGTGAACACATTATGACCAAACCTACTCACTGAATTTCTGAAAGGAATGTAGTGGTGGGGAAACCCCATCTCACCCAGGCTAATTTGGCCATGAGGGGAAAAATTTCTCACTGTCCCCCAAAATGCTATCATCATTTCCTCAGCAAGGCTTCAAACCTCAGTCCTATTCTAATCTTAAATTGGGGGGAGAGAACTGTTGTTTGCAGGTGTAGAATTGAACTTTGGGAAGGGAAAAGAGTTTGTACTCCCTCCTCTCAATAAAAAACTACAGGTTGGACCTCCCTGGTCTGGCACCATCGGGACCTGACTGGTCCCAAACAAGAGAATTTGCCGGACCAGGGGAGGTCCCCTGCCAGCAGCCCCCAGACCATTGCCAGCAAGTGCACCTTGCCTCTTCTCACCCCCAATCCGGCTGCGCTTCTTGCCTAGCTGCTACCATCTCCATGGGTGACCCAGGCTTCGGCTCCTGCAGTGAGGTCCCAGTCCCGCGCTTTTTTTTTTTATGGGTGGGGAATGGGGAATCTTAAAAGGTCCCTAGAGTTTTACTTTTACTGCTGGCCCAAATGAACACTCCTCCCCACTCCCATCTCTCTCTTTCTCATATACACACACACTTGTGAGGCTGCAAGTAAGAGGGTTTTTTTTTTCTTTTTATATTTTTCTTTCTACTTTGAATTCTGCAGCAAGGGTCTGTGCTCAATGTCACTTCTCTTGTTTTTGGTTTACAAGAAAAATAAAATAGTCCTGAGTATGTATTCACTAGATCTTAGAAGAAGAGCAGATGCTTTTAATAGCACATTAGTGAAAACACAGCAGCAATAGGGTTTGAGCCTGCACCCTTCTATGCTAAAGTTAACTACTTAATCTACAAGGATAAATACACTTTTTCCCAGTCAGAGTAGAAGGGAAGAACAATACATTCCATTTTTCAATTGACTAGTGGAAGGAGCCTAGCAATGACTTGACTAAAATAAAAACATATTGACAATGGCAAAAAGTTAATTAAATATTGTATATAGTATTTAAAGAATGCAAATATTGTATATAGTACTTACAGACAAACTGAATTTCTTTATGCATACAAAAATCTGTTCATATTAAATGTCATGAAAGTTAGATTTTATTTACTACAAGTTTTGGGTTCTTTAGATAAAAGGCAGGGTTTTTTTTGTTTGTTTGTTTTCCTAAATGTCACTCGGCTGATAGAATACCTTGAATTGAATTTTGGATGTAATATGAATCTTTGGATGTAAGATTTGACACAACCTAATCTGGTCTCTTCCAGATGAGGAATAGGAGAGGTAAAAACCTCAGCAGCTTTTGGGTGTTTTGAGAGGCTTTCCAGGGGAGAAAAAAAAAAGAGGCGGCTCAGAATTTTTGGAAGGTCTCTCTGTAATTTCTTCCTTAACCACTAGAGGCTGCTCTTCTACTTGTGCAAGAGGTAAAGGTAACAGCTGTCTGCAGCACTTGTGCTTCCCTGTGTGCTCTGTGTGGTCAGAGACCCAGATCTGGCAGAGTACAGCAGAATGATCCACCATCTAAAACAGCAGCAGCAGTAGCCTCATCCCTTTCCTATTGTGATATGCCAACACAGTGCAGGTGATAGTGAGTCTCCTAGCCTATGTAGACAAACTTGTGCCACCCAGGCCCCAGATGGCTAGGCTGAGTGTCAAACTTGAACTGACTCCCTGCTATTATTAGCACACTAGCTATGCTCGCTCATTCCAGCAGTGTAGACAAAGCATCAGAACCTAGGAAAAGATCCCCCACCTGAAGACTGGAAACAGAGAACAGCTGCTGGAGAGGAATGGGGGACTGCCAGTGTAGATTCTGAGCAGTATGATCAAGAATTGTGTAGCAGGCATACAGGGCAGCTTGGCTCTACATTTGTGTAAGCATGTGATGAAGACTGAATTATGAATTGTGTTTGATACTCCAAACTGTTTACAGGATGGGATAGGGGAGAGGGAGAGAGATGGCTGGGGCAGTTCAAAAGCTAAAAGAGAGAGGCACAAAACTGACTTCTGAGTGTTATTTTTTGTTTTAACTATGATTATTAGAGCCAATCTAATGGTGTTCTGATATCTGACCATGACTTTTAACTCTTGGCTGAGCAGTATACAGTTATTGCCTTCCCATCAAAGTTTATCTTGAGCCTTGTCTCCAACTAGGGATTGTACAGTGAGATAGCTATCTCCTTGGGAGACACCATTCTCTTTCCCCCTCCCCTCCGGGTCAACACTTAACCCATTGCAAATCTTTGAAGTAGCACAGCTGACACACCAGGTAGAAAGATTTTATGCTACCCCTTAGTATCAGATCCATTAATCTGCCTGTTCACTTACTGACAATTACACAATAAATGTTTGTCTTTAGGCTGGAATTGTTTTTGTGTGTGTGAATATGTGGTTCAGTACTATCACTTTATATAGTGACTACTTCATTATCTTGCATATATAAATCAGAAATGATGTGGTTTGATTCTTTTTTTCATAGGTGGCACCAAAAATTTTATATGAGAAGGAACTTCAGATGTCATAAAAATATTATATTTAGAGACACTTCACTAAAGGAACCATACATGTCCTACACTTAAATGCTGTCAGTAAGAATTGTTCAAGTTCACATTTCTGTCACTTATTGTGCAATATTATGCATGTTTTACATTCTGTTAGAGTATTGGAAGTCATAAGAGACCAAGTGTATCCAAAACTAGGAAAGAGAAGTGGTGAAGGGAAAAGAGACGACTTGTAGACTGGAAAATAATAGCAGTAAACCCCTATAGGGAAAGGTAGAACTGAAGACAAGATGTATTATGTGTGTTCATGAATGAGTCTTTACTTTGGCGCTAAAGTGTACTAATTCAGTTTATTGTGCTGGTATACTATTATGAATTGTATCATATCTCCTTTTACCATATACTTACATTATGAGGTTACTTTGCTATAGCACAAAATGACACAAGTTCCAATGACACAAATCCATCTTCTCTGATACAGTGATATGCAAAAGTGAGAAATATTGTAGAGCTTCCTTAGTAGACTGCAAGAGCAAAAGTGTGTCCTTGGTCAGTACAAGCACATAGAAATGGTACATCAGTGCTAAGTATTTTGCATTAAGTATGCATCAGTCAAGAGAAGCTCAGATTTTCATTCTTAGATATTTGCTGCATTGAAATCTTCAAATTTTCTAGTATTTTGAGTCTTGTTCTGTATTTCAACTTGTACTTTTTGTTTTTAATGTTATAAACTAGAGATGTGACATAGCAATGAAGCTGAGATTTGTATATGAATCCAGACTTCCTCAAATTTTGATTCTGATGTATAATTTTGAAATATAAACCAATAATGAAGACCTACTGCAGAAAAACTTAGCTTCTAGAAAAATATTCCTTGGTCTCTGTCAAGTTATAAATTGTGACAGAAAATATGGTTTGTGATGATATATTATGAAATGATATTGAGTATTCAATAAAGTAGAGACTGTAGTGCATACTCAAAAGGTTAAGATTTTAATCTTCATCTTAACAGTTTGCATAATGTAATTATGAACCTAACAGATATCAAGCAAATTCCATGCTCCAAAAGAATGCTTCAGATAATTTAACAACATTACATTTAATCTGTGAAGTTAAAAGTAATGTAGACCTACCTGGTACTATTTCTTTGGAAGTTTATTCTAAAGGAGATTGGATTTGGATGTTCATTTCAGTAAACCATAGCAATTATCTGCACTTGTCCATTAGCAATTAAGATTGGACACTTAAGATCTGTTTCATTTATCTCACAAACAGTACCATAGAAAGGTGCCTTCTCTTCCATCTACTAATTGCTTTAATTTCTGCAGCTTTTAACTGTTACCACCTGGGACATCAAAGATAACTAAAATGTGCTATAAAATAGATGATTTGTTTTTGCCAGTGAGAAAAACATGTTTATTTAGTCACCTGCACAGTGGAAAACAAACCTATCAGAATCCTATGATAATTAATAAACTATGGGAAGTTAGACGTCAATGGAAGTCAATGGAAGTCTTCTAGTTTACTTCATGAAGGACTGGATCAGGTTCTTATTGCCTAAGAGAACAAGAGTTTAAGAAGTGGAGTAAAATGAAGTTCAGTATATGGAACAGAATATTTTCACCCGAAATGACTTAAACTCTACAATTTGTTCATGGTATTGATGCTGTCCTTGGATATTTTGATATTTCTAGGTATTAGTTAACTAGAATGAACAAAGTTATTTTTCAATTTATATGGGTTGGTTGAAAATCTGGATATATATAGTCCACACTCTTCTAGCGGGACAAAGAACTATATTTCTCTTGCTAAGCAAGAAAAAGAGCTAGATTGATTCATGGAGGTTAGGTCCATCAATGGCTATTAGCCAGGATGGGTAGGAATGGTATCCCTAGCATAGGTATCTGTTTCTCTGGAGGTGGATGACAGGGGAGGGATCACATGAGGATTACCTGTTGTGATCCCTCGCTCTAGGGCATCTGGTGTTGGCCATTCTCGGCAGACAGGATACTGGGCTAGCTGGATCTTTGGTCTGACCCAGTATGGCCTTTCTTATGTAAAAATCAAATCCTATTTCCTCTCTGGGGGGACTGCATGTTGATCTGATGCTGATTCCTAATGGTTCTTCCTCAAAACGGTAAATGCCGAAAAGGGGAAAAAACTCTCTTTGAATTGAAAAAACATTAGGCTGTATGAAAATCAGAACCTGATCAGCAGAAACCTGCATCCAAGAGGGACTCCAGTTGAAGAAAAGAAACAGTATGGCATTGTGTATGCAAATGACTCTTTGCTCCAGAATGGTTAATAGATTTTATCTTGCTCTGAAAAACTATTATGTTGTCTTGTAGGGAGAAACTGGACTGTATACCGAAGTGTGTAAATTTTGCTTGGGGGGGCGGGGGTGAGTGGTTTTGAACTCCCCAAATTGTGTTGATACATAATGGCCTTTAGTGTTTCCTAAACCAATACATTACCTTCAAGGTGTTGATTACCCTGGCATCCAGAGCCCTAAACAATTTATAAAGAAGTAAGAAAAATCATGAATTCTAACTAAATGCCTTGGTTGTACATGTGTAATGCTGATAGGCGGAACTTAACCTGGGACCTCTGGAGCTTAGTGTAAGAGCCTAAAGGCTACCTGGCTCTCAGCTAAGGCTGTAGAGCACATTCATTCTTTTTCTCTGCAAGTGGTATAAGTGCTACTGCTTGGGACAGTAAGTATGGATTACACACGAACAGGCATCTAATTCATGCATATGATCTGGAGGCATATTTACTGAGAGTGTAAAGGGACACATTGTAATCCATAACAGGATATGGAACAATGTAGAAATGAAATCTATACAGTTGAATGTATAACATGGGAACAATTCCTTAAATATAATGAATAAATCACTGTTAAATTAGCAGTGGACTGAAAAAGAAATGAAAAATAAATGCACTGAGAAAAGTGGAAAGAGCCCCTCCAGTATGTGATACCAAATTTGCAAAATCCTTTACATTTCTGTAAAACTACAAAAAAAAAAAACCCACAAAAAGGGATTCTGTAAAACTGTTTCATCTTGTATTGTATCAACCTCCAGATGAAAACTTAGGAACTAAATATTCAAATATAATCTCATAAACTACAGCAGTGTTTATGGCACAAGAACCTTGATAAGTAGAATAGAGTAGAATCAGGCCTGTAGAAGTTGTACCAGTTTAATATTTCAAGTAATTCCAAACCTACACTACAGCTAAGATCCTTCTGGGAATAAGAAATTGGAAAAGATTTTATTCTGAAATACAATGGACTAGTTTATGCAGAAATAATTGCTGTGCTATAACAGAAATGTAAAGTTCCAAACATTTAAGATACTGCATAATTTATTGTACCCATTCAAAATTATACACTATTCAACTGAAAGATTCAAATTTGTGCTAGAAATAATTTTCACCAGTGTGAAAATAAATTGAAGAAGCTTTACAAACACAGGTACAGTAAAAGTTCGGTTATCTGGAACTCAATTAACAAGAAAACTCAATTAACCAGCATTTCTGATATCTTCCAATACAAATTTTCAGTCTAAATTTTCTGCTCAGCACATTATGCAATTGCGTATTCTGTGCTCTATTTTTATGAAAACGAAGCAGAAGATATGTAAGCAAGCTGATATCAGGGATTTATTAAAAAAAAGCACGTTCTAAGGTGTGTCATTGGATTATTACAGATTCAGCCCAGTCTCGTACACCTTCTTATAACTACAATGATAACTGATGTTGATAAGGATGGTCCTGCCTTCTGAAACATTTAAGAAAGATTAAATTATATTCTGTATAGTTTTACTGTTAAGTATATTTTTAGTGATCTGGGTGAATGCCATTCACTGCCCCTATCTTATGTAGTGTCATAGTAACCTAGGCTTTGTCTAGACTGCATCCCTTTTCCATAAAAGGGATGCAAATTAGACACGTTGCAATTGCAAATGAAGCGGGGATTTAAATCCCCCCCGCTTCTTTTACATAAACATGGCTGCCGCTTTTTTCCGGCTCAGAGCTTTGCCGGAAAAAAAGCGCCAGTCCAGATGCGGATCTTTCGGAAAATAAAGCCTTTTCCGAAAGATCCCTTATTCCTCTTAAAATAAGGAATAAGGGATCTTTCGGAAAAGGCTTTATTTTCCGAAAGATCCGCGTCTAGACTGGCGCTTTTTTCCGGCAAAGCTCTGAGCCAGAAAAAAGCGGCAGCCATGTTTATGCAAATGAAGTGGGGGGGATTTAAATCCCCGCTTCATTTGCAATTGCAACGTGTCTAATTTGCATCCCTTTTATGGAAAAGGGATGAAGTCTAGACACAGCCCTACTGTATAGAAAACTTTATTTGTATATAACTACTACTGGATTAGAGAGTACTGATATACTTACTATTTTATACTTCATTCATTTTGTTGTCTTCTAATTCCTTGAAAATTGATATCGCATTGGTAAAGTATAACTCATAGTTTATCAGAATATTTGATTAGGGATGGTACTTGGTCCTGCCATGAGAGCAGGGGACTGGACTCGATGACCTTTCAAGGTCCCTTCCAGTTCTATGACACAGGCATATCTCCATATATTAACCATCATTCCCACAGTATGCCAGATAGCAGACCTTTTCTGTATAAATATATTGACAGAAAGTGAAAAGTTTTATGAAAAGGTAAAATATTCAGTGGTATATCTCATAAGAACATAAGAACGGCCATATGGGCTCAGACCAACGTTCCATCCAGCCCAGTATCCTATCTGCCAACAGTAGCCAATACCAGATGCCCCATGTCATCCTCACATGATCCCCGTCACCCTCCTCCAGAGAAACAGAGGCTAGGGACACCATTCCTACCTATCCTGGCTAATAGCCATTGATGGACCTAACCTCCATCAATTTATCTAGCTCTTTATTGAACTCTTTTAAAGTCCTAGCCTTCATTACATTCTCTGGCAAGGAGTTCCAGAGGCTGACTGTGCGCTGAGTAAAGAAAAACTTCCTTTTGTTTGTTTTAAACCTGCTGCCTATTAATTTCATTTGGTGACCCCAGTTCTTATATTGTGGGAATAAATGAATTACTTTTCAAATTTTCCTTATTCACTTTTTCCACACCAGTCACGATTCTACAGACTTCTACTATATTCTCCCTTAGTCTCCTCGTTTCTAAGATGAAAAGTCCAAGTCTTCTCAGTCTCTCTTCATATGGGACCCATTTCAAATCCCTAATCATTTTTCTGAACCCTTTCCAATGCCAATATATCTTTTTTGAGATGAGGTGACCACATCTGTATGCAGTATTCAGGATGTGGGCATAACATGGTTTTATATAGAAGCAAAAGGATATTTTCTGTCTTTTTCTCTATGGGTATGTCTATACTACAAAGTTAATTTGAACTAATGGATGTTAGTTCGGATTAACTTTGATAGGTGCTACACTACCGCTCCGCTAGTTCGAACGTAATTCAAACTAGCGGAGCGCTTAGTTTGAACTAGGTAAACCTCATTCTACGAGGACTAAACCTAGTTTGAACTTCTTAGTTCAAATTAAGGGGTGTGTAGCCCCTTAATTCGAACTAGTGGGAGAGGCTAGCCCTCCCCAGCTTTCCCTGGTGGCCACTCTGACCAACACCAGGGAAACTCTATTGCCCCCCTCCCGGCCCCGGACCCATTAAAGGGGCCCGGGCTGGCTACGATGCCCGTGCCACGTGCAAACCTGCCAGCACCCAGCTAGCAGACCCTGCACCTGGCACGGCTCGAGCCAGCCACCCGATGCCCCCCAGCCCTCCCCCTCTTCCCGGGACCAGGCTGGCGGCTCCCGGGAGCTTGTCCAGGACCGCAAGAGGCGGGCACCCGCCTGGTCTAGTGCGGACATCATGGACCTTGTCCACGACCTCCGCACTAGGCACAGGAAAGCGGTCATCTAGGGCAGGAGAGCTGCCAGCCTGGCCACCCAGGAGCAGGTGTGCATGAAAATCAAGGGGATCCACTGAGACCCCCGACCCTGAGCCCTGAGCTTACAATGGCCGTCCTGGGTCAGACCAAAGGTCCATCTAGCCCAGTAGCCTGTCTGCCGACAGCGGCCAACCCTAGGGACTCTGGAGGAGATGGACCGATGACAGTGACCAAGCCATTTGTCTCGTGCCATCCCTCTCCAGCCTTCCACAAACCTTGGGCAGGGACACCACTCCTACCCCCTGGCTAATACCACTCCATGGACCCAACCTCTATCACTTTATCTCACTTCTCTTTAAACTCTGTTCTAGTTCTAGCCTTCACAGCCTCGTGCAGCAAGGAGTTCCACAGGTTGACTCTTTGCTTTGTGAAGAACAACTTTCTGTTACTAGTTTGAAGCCTGCTACCTATTCCTTTCCTTTGGTGTCCTCTAGTCCTTCTATTATGGGAACTAATGAAGAACTTTTCTGTATGCACCCTTTCCACCCCACTCATGCTTTTATAGACGTCTATCCTATCCCCCCTCATGGTATGTCTACACTACCCCGCTAGTTCGAACTAGCGGGGTAATGTAGGCATACCGCACTTGCAAATGAAGCCCAGGATTTGAATTTCCCGGGCTTCATTTGCATAAGCAGGGAGCCGCCATTTTTAAATCCCCGCTACACGGGGTTCGAACCAGCGGGGATTTAAAAATGCGGCTCCCCGCTTATGCAATGAAGCCCGGGAAATTCAAATCCCGGGCTTCATTTGCAAGTGCGGTATGCCTACATTACCCTCCTAGTTCGAACCAGGAGGGTAGTGTAGACATACCCTCAGTCTCCTCTTTTCTAAACTGAAAAGTCCCAGTCTCTTTAGCCTCTCTTCATATGGGACCTGTTCCAAACCTCTGATCATTTTAGTTGCCCTCCCCTCTCCCACCCTCTCTCTTCCCCTCTCCCACTTCCTTTTCCCAGTCTCCCCGAGTTTTGTTCAATAAAGAGAGATTCTATTTTTGACCACACGTTTTCTTTATTTTGTACATCAGGAAGGGGGGTTAGGGAAGGGTAAGTGGAAGGAGGTGAGGGAGGAATGGGGTACGAGCCCCTGATGGGAAGGACTGGGGTCTCTGCGGGCTTCTGGGGGTGGAAGCTCTCCTGCAGCCCCCCAATTGCCCCTCTCCCCAGATGGCAGCCTGCGGCAAGTGCAGCCGGTCTGATGGCCGAGTGCTGTGATGTGCCCAGTGTGGGCACTCAGGGCACTCCAAGCCAGGACTGCTTTGCAAGCGGGGCACCCCTGAGAACTGTTTGTCCGGGGTGGGGGTCGGGTCCCTTTAAGCACAGCCCTCGGCTAGCCTGAGACAGCAGCTCCACGCTCTAAGTCCTCATCTGATACCCTGCCGGCACTGCTTCCGGCCATCCTTAAGCCCGGTTCAGGGTCCACTTAATGTGGACATGCTAGTTCGAATTAGCAAAACGCTACTTCGAACTAGTTTTTAGTTCTAGATGCATTAGTTCGAATTAGCTTAGTTCGAATTAACTAATTTGAACTAAGTTAGTTCAAATTAGCGCTGTAGTGTAGACATACCCTATCCCTTTTTTAATGATTCCTAACATTCTGTTTGCTTTTTTGACTGCTGCTGCACACTGAGTGGATATTTTCAGAGAACTATCTGCAGTTACTCCAAGATCTCGCTCTTGAATAGTGGTAGTTAAATTAGATCCCATCATTTTGTACTTATAGTTGGGATTATTTTTTCAAATGTGCATTACTTTAAATTTATCAACATTGAATTTCATTCACCATTTTGTTTCCCAATCACTTAGTTTGGTGAGATCTTTTTGAAGTAGGATTGTCAGGTGTCCGGTATTGACCCAGACAGTCTGGTATTTTCTGCTTCTGTCAGTAAAAAAATTCAGAAAATATCGGACACCTAAAATGTCCAGTATTCTCTGATTTTTTTCCTGGACAGGAGGTGAAAATACCGTATTATCTGGGTCAATACCGGACACCTGGCAACCCTACACACACTCAGCAACTGGGCCCAGGTACCCACCTCCGTATACCTGGTTCTGCAGGGAGTTGTCTGGGCCGGAGCAGGAAGACAAGATGGATGCCAGCTGCTGACAGCGTGTTAGGAGAGGCAGAGCCCAGCCTGTTCTTAAAAGGGCAATGCTGTTTTTTAAAAAATAATAATTTGTTTTGCTTAATAGCTCTCGGGGTCCTTTTTTTCCTCAGTAATTTTGGTCTCCCCCTGTTTTTTTTCTCAACAGAATTCTTTCCCCAGTGTTTTTTTTTGGGGGGGGGGGGTCAGTATTTTTGGTTAAACCATCTGGCCACCTCACTGTTTACCCTTTTCTCTAGGTGATTTATAAATAAGTTGAATGGTATAGTTCCCAGAACAGACCTTTGTGGGATCCCACTAGTTACCTCTCTCCACTCTGACAACTTACCATTTATTCCTACCCTTTGTTTCCTGTCTTTTAACCAGTTATCAGTCCATGAAAGGACTTTCCTTCTTATCCCATGACAACTTACTTTACTTAAGAGCCTTTGGTGAGGGACCTTGTCGAAGGCTTTCTGGAAATCTAAGTACACTATATCCACTGGATCTCCCTTGTTCTCAACATCTTTATCTATAATGAAGGACATGGCAAATATTCAAGGTGCTTTCAATTAAAAAAATCAGCAAGATTTATTATGACCATTGTATACTAAGCACATTGTTTTGCATCACTGAATGAAAGATCAGCAAACAACCAGCATTAGCAAAATGATATTTGTGTCAAACTGTATTACATATGAAAAACTTAAAAAACAACTTATAGTCTTGCAGCACCTTAGAGGCTAACAAAAATGCAGATGATATCATGAACTTTCGTGGGCACAACCCCCTTCTTCATTAGGGTTGTGCCCACAAAAGCTCATGATACCATCTATATATATATTTTTTTAGCCTCTAAGGTGCTGCAACACTACGTATTGTTTTTAAAGTTTTTTTTAGTTACAGACTAACACGGCTACCCCTCTGAAACTTTTGTATGTATGAAAAAGTAATGCATAGATTGTAAGACTCAACACAGTTATTGGAAAATTCCTTTTGGCTTAAAATTAAAAGCATCGAGGGTCATACGTTTCTGTCCTTATACTCATGCAAGTTATTTCATTGTCTTCAAATAGACTTCAGCCCAAGAAGACAGTTGTTATAGCATTGCTAGCCTATTTGACTATTACAATGTACTTGTGTCAGTAGTTAAAAGAAACCCAAAAGTGATAGTATCTTCCCCTGCCCTAGCAATCAAAATGTAAAATTCACCAGCCCATTTGAGAGAGTGTCAGAAGAGATCACTCTCTCAGGCAAAAATGAAAATGATTTGGATCTTTTAACAGGAGCAAAGTCATTGGTTACAAAGAAAGGAGTAGTGCTGCAGAGAAGGGGCTTAAGAGATTTTCAGGAGTGGTTATAAAGGCCCTCATCCTTCAGTGCATCTATGTAGCATAATGCAGCTCTGTTGTTGACTTAGCTAGATGGTGTAAATTCCTCTTGCTAGGGCAAGGGGCATATCCAGAGAGAAGGGTGTGTGGCCATGGCATCCATGTGCTTTAGTAAAACCTTGAATGTTGAATGGCCATGTCATTGTCCTTCAAGCTGATCTGGCTTGCACTAGCCATTTTCTCACAGACACATAGAAATGGAGACTGGAAGGGACCTTGAAGAATCATCAAGTCCAGCTCCCTTAACTGAGATAGGACCAGGTAAACAAAAACTGTCCCTAATAGGTGTTTGCCTGCCCTGTTCTTAAAAACTCCAGTGACGGAAATTCCATACCCACCCTTGGAAGCCTATTCCAGAGCATAGCTATCTTTATAGCTAATATCTACCCTAATTCCCCCTTGCTACAGTTTAAGCGCATTACTTCTTGCCCTACCTTGAGTGAGGATGGAGAATAATTTATCATAGTACTTTTTTATAACAGCTTTGACCCATTTGAATACTGTTATGCTCCCCTTCAGTCTTTTTTCTCAAGACTAAACATGTCCAGATTTTTCAACCTTTTCTCATAGATAAGGTTCTCTGAGTCTTTAGTCATTTTTGTTGCTGCCTTCTGTACTCCAGTTTGTCCACCCCTTTTCCAAACTGTGGCATTCAGAACTAGACACAATATTCCAGCTGATGCCTTAACAGTGCCAAGTAGAGAAGGACAATTTTCTCCCATGTCTTACATACAACATTCCTGTAATTCACCCTTGAGTGAGATTAGCCCTTTTTTACAACTGTCTCACATTGACTCATTCAGTTTATGATACCCTATAACTTCCAGATCCTTTTAATCAGTACTACTGCCTAGCCAATTATTCCTTATTTTATTGTTGTGCATTTATTTTATCCTTCAGTGAAGTAGTTTGCTCTTATCTTTATTGAATTAGTGCCATCTTGGTGATTTCAAACCAGTTCTCTAATTAATCAAGGTAGCTTTGAATTCTAATCCTGTTCTTCTACATGCTTGCAACCCCACCTAGCTTCATGTCCTCAGCAAATTTTATAAGCCTACTCTTTACTTCATTATCTAAAACATTAATGAAAATATTGAATAGTATTGGAGCAAGTACTGACCTTGGCGAGATCCTACCAGATTGCTAGCAAACCACTGATTCTTTGAGTATGGTCTTTCACCCAGATTTTATCAAGATCTTCTTCCTCTCCCTTCTCTGCCTCCTCCCTACTGACTCATGAGCTATGGTGGCTGCACCATGTACCAATTAAAATGTATGGCCTGATGACCTCTGGAAGGGGGAAGGTGTGGCATAGGAATGATAGCATAAATAATGCATTTTTTCATATATTTATTTAATATATGTTTGTCTAAAGAAAAGACACTGTAGCCTGAGACTCTGGCTCAAATCCTATACTAAATTATGGAAATCTGCAGGGTTACACTGGATACAAATGAACCACATTTTGGCTGTTTGACTCTATAATGATCATGTTTTTTTCAGGATTCCTAAGTTTATGCAATGCACTCAATGAATAATTCAAAAATGATCCTTCATTAAGTGCTTGATCACGCATACCAAATTCAAGAAAACCTCCCATTGTAAGTCATTCACAGAGGTTAAATGTCATTTGGAGAAGTAGGTGAAATTGTAATATCTTTTTTCCTCCTAGAGAATATCCTAATAATGATCTTTAATGCAACAGAACCAACAGTGCTTAAAATAGATTCACTGGAGTCCTTGTTCTGTATTCCAGAAACACATACAAACCAGGCTTAAAAAAACAATATGTCTCAGTAACCACTGCTCCAGTCTTTTAGAACTATCAGTTACATCTCATTTGCTTTTTACTGAGGATTAAAATAATAATGTCCTGATGGTACTCTGCATAAAAAGGAAATAAAAGTATATAACCTGTAAAGTGCTATAATCTAAAGCAGCTCATTTGGAAATATTAAATTATTTAAAACAAACCATTTCACTTCAGGATATCTGAGATATTGTGGTGACATAATTAAGAGATTGGCTTATTCATACACCTTGGTGGCTCTGAGATACGCTTTGCTGCAGTTTGTTGCAGTATGATTTCCAGAGCTACCCACCTAAAACAAGCAGATTTTACATAAGGTCTGGGCAGCACAAACATATAGTGGGACTTGAATGTATGCATACAAGACACTTGACAGTCATCTTTTGATGGATGAATTTTCAAAATGTATATAATCACAGCAAAATCATTGGTGATCCTGGATGTTATAGATCTGTTTTTTTCTCAGTTTAAAATGTAGAAAATAAATGTTTTCATGCCAAAAGCACAGGAGTGAAAGGATAACTTTGTAAAGAGAAGTAATAACAGGCAGAAATTATTTATATTCCTGAAAAGTTATCTTATGACCGCATGGAAGGCTCGAGTCTTCAAAAATAGGTACAGGATGGGCAGTTTCTATGAAGTGTTATCATATTACCCCACCAGTGCACCTCATATTTGATCTAAATGGCTTATACTCTAAGGAAGAGTATGGGAAGTTCACTCTCTGTAGTCCAGTGGTCTTCAAAATATGGGGCATTCCCCTCCAAGTGAATGATAAGAAATGCTTAGGGAATGTATGGCTGGGCCCTGGCCAGCCCTCACAAGGGCAGAGAGGGTCCCAGACCAACTCTACCCACAGTCACATCCCTGGATATGGCCTCAGTGCCTCTGTGCTCCTAGGCCAGCTTCATCTCTAGCCCCAACTCCTCCCCTCCCCCCCCCCATCCCAGTTTTTCCCCTAATGGTGCTGTAAATCCAAGTTCCTCTGCTGAGCCAATTGTGCAATAATGAAACAGAGCACAGACAAATTCCATTAGTGGTAAGGGGGAGAATCCCAGGGAGTTTGGATAACACTGCTATAGTTGTTCTTGGCTGAGATTGCCACTTGTATCAATTTTGGTAGAAGTTTTTTGTGATATGGGCATTGGTTCATTAGGAACTAACTTATACATACAGTATTCCATCAATCAGTCTTTGGATGTTGAGCTGATTCTGGATCAGGGACCCACAGACTAAACAGCTCTGTAGACCATTACCAGTAACTCAAGTTATCAATTCCCTCAAGCTAGAGATTTCCATTTTTATTTTTAATGAGCAAAATGTGAGAAGTCACTTTGGAAATGAAAATCTGCACATTGTCATCTTTGCCAGATGGCATTAATTTTAACTCATATTAAAATGAGAAGGAAAATGAGATGCTTTTTAAAAAATGAAAAGGTAAAACAAATCATATTCTGTTTGAACTTTATTTTTGGAAAAACACGGTAGAATTTAATTCGCACATTGATGTAATTTCTATACTAAACCTGGAGGATGATGTAATTTTACAAGATTTGTAAACCACATAATATAAGCATGCTGGATTCATTCATTGTTAAGAAAAAGAATAGTTTGGATTTCCATATACTATTGCATTAAGCCAGTACCCTTTCTTCTATTATCTCTAACAGGTGCATTCTGTTTCCTGAAGGCACAGATTATTTTGTTAGAAGAATGGTAGTGTTTGACTTTTTTCTGAATTAGCATATTGTTTGCTTTCTGAAGGATCATATTTGCTTGGTTGCTTGGTTTTAGGAAGCTATAATCATTTTGAAAAGGAGAAAAATAACAGTCCTGTTGGTGTTCATTGCAGAACAGTACAATGACATAGGATGCGTTATATATGCAAACACACATTACTAGCCCCACATAGCGAAGAAATGCATTGCATGAATTTATTTAATTTATCATTATGCTGATGCACATTCGTATATTTTATGGAAATGGAGATTATTCCTAATACAGGCAGTCCCCGGGTTACGTACAAGATAGGGACTGTAGGTTTGTTCTTAAGTTGAATCTGTATGTAAGTCGGAACTGGCGTCCAGATTCAGCCGCTGCTGAAACTGACCGCCAGTTCTGACTTACATACAGAATCAACTTAAGAACCCCAGGCGTCCCCAAGTCAGCTGCTGCTGAAACTGATCAGCAGCTGATTCCAGGAAGCCCGGGGCAGAGCAACTCTGCCTCGGGCTTCCTGTAGTAAGCGCTGGTCAGTTTCAGCAGAAGCTGACTTGGGGACGCCTGGGGCAGAGCAGCTGGGGTGCTGCTGGGTTGCTCCAGTAGCGCCGCTCCTCGGTGCTACTGGACCAACCCAGCAGCACCCCATCTGCTCTGTCCCAGGTGTCCTGATTCAGCCGCTGCTGAAACTGACCAGCAGCGGCTGAATCAGGACCTGGGGCAGAGCAGCTGGGGTGCTGCCCGGTTGGTCCAGTAGTGCCCAGAGCGGCACTGCAGGACCAATCGGCAGCGCCCCAGCTGCTCTGCCCCAGGGTCCAAAACAAAAGCCTGGTCTGCTGGGGGGGGGGGCACACTAGCTGCGCCCCCCCCCCCAGCAGACCAGGGACACGGGGAACAGAGCCGCAGCGGTAGCGGGGTGCCGCGCCTCTGAGGCTTTGCTCTGGCAAAGCCTCAGAAGCGCGGGGAACCGCCGCTGCTGCCGCTTCAGTCCCGGTGCCTGTGGTCTGCTGGGGACGGTCTCCAGCAGACCAGGGGCACTGAAGCAGCTTACGAACGGGGCTTTCTCGCCCCGGAGCTCGCAGGTAGCAATCCGCCACGTCGACCTCCGGGGCGAGAAAGCCCCGTTCGTAAGTGCGGATCCGACATAAGTCGGATCCGCGTAAGTCGGGGACTGCCTGTACACAATTATGAATTGTAGTTTAATTTACTAAAAAGACAAAGAGCTAGATTCTATTCTCAGTATTGTTAAAGTTAATGAAAATGCCTTCATGTAACAAAGACCAAACTGATTTGGTTATTACCTGTAACTTTTAGGAATGTCATAGGCAGAACAAGGTGGCCCAAACGATGTCCTTGAGCAATCTGAACAGTGAGTTTTAGTACAAGTTATAGCTGAAAATGGGCAATCATCCCTAAATGCTTGAAGTAATTTATAAATATTTTACTGATGATTTCCCTATTTACCCAAATTTGGAATTAATACAATTCCATTGTGTTCTTACATAAGCAGGCAGAGAACTGGGCCCTTCATTTCTATTGAAAGTTATAGGATATAACCTTGATTAAATGAGCATAGTTACAGCTTAACTGCTCTGAAACTGGGACAAGATACAGAATTGAGCCTAATAGGCTTTAAGGGAAATGTGGGGTGATAGCATAGGCTGGTGATTTGTAAAATTGGGTAGGAAAAATTAGTATGTACAGGTTTGTTTAAGAGCCCATTCACAACAGCAGGTAGTAACTCCAGATGCAATGTTAAAAGAGAGACTGGGGATATGAGATACCACAGAAAAAATGTTGATATTTTGGATAATGGCCCACAGCATGGAATACATCCATAGTTTCAAGAGAGGATGTGCTAATGAGTTTAAACAGTAAGAGATAACTGTCTCTGTGAACATGTGGGTGTTCAAAGGGGCTGTTTTTTGGGGGTTTTTGGGTGGTTTTGGTTTTGTGGGGTTTTTTTAGATGCTGATCCAGGCTATTCCCAGCTGCTAAATTCTTGCCCAAATGTTTTTTTTTTCTATACCATGTTTTCATGTATCATCTGTGGCTCAGTGAAAATGTTGGGAGGCAAATAAAAGGAGAGTCAGACAATTCACTAAGGACAGATCTAAATATGCACAAAGAGTTACTAGTTCAAAGGTAGCCTAATTCATCTGTATCAAAACTGACATAGAATACACACTTTCAATTTATCTATTTAAGGAGTCCTTTATGAGAGTTTGCAGTAACATTTTCAAAAGTATCTTAGTGACTTAGTGTGATAGGAATTAGGCTCCTTTCATAAATGGCCAGTTTTTCATAAGTATTTAGGCACTGAATGATACAAATCAGCACTTAGTGGGATATTCAGAACCACTTAAGGAGGTTAGATGTGTAACGTACCTTGACTTCAGTGAAAGGCTTTCCTCTTTGCTTTGTAAGCCTAAATAAATATGCAGGAAATAGCCCTGATCAATATCTTGTCTTTGTTCTTGTCTTTAATTCCAATGCATATTGTCTCATGCACTTTCATCACTATAATCAGAATGCTAGATGCATCTGCCTGAATCCAGTCCTTTATGGTGGAATATTGGCAATAATTTTTTTAGTAGTAATATCTTGGGATTCCTTCCCCCCCCCCAGTAATATTACTTTAATTCTTCAGAAAATAGGAAGCTATGCCATCAGTGGGTATCAACTGAAAAGTGAAACATAGGGTGAACAATATTCAGCATGGTGATAAGAGATAGTAGCTAATTACAGAAATTCATAGTTTTCACAAAATATATTTCAAACTGTGACCTTAGCGGAGTGTCACTTGATTTTTTAAACACATTTTTAGTGTCAAGTAAAAATGTCATAATTCAGAATAAATTTGAGATATTGGTAAGGGAATCCATTGTTTGCCATTTCCACTGTATTTTTAAGACACATATAAGACCTTGTGGAGCAGATGTACAATAATGAGGGCATGACAGGAACAGCAGAAACTTCAATT